>NW_023270268.1:67569330-67649175 GCF_011800145.1 Mirounga leonina | reverse complement strand
GAAAGAAAGAAAGAAAGAAAGAAAGAAAGAAAGAAAGAAAGAAAGAAAGAAAGAAGGAAGGAAGGAAGGAAGGAAGGAAGGAAGGAAGGAAGGAAGGAAGGAAGGAAGGAAGGAAGGAAAGAAAGAAAGAAAGAGAAAGGTGTATTTCATTCTATTGCATATTTTTGGACTTTTACTATATATACTATAGGCACAGTCTTTTTAAAAATATATGGTTGGCCTCTTACTGTATCAGTCAGTAATTTGTTTTTCAACTCAACATTATGTTTTTGAAATATATTCAGGTCAATTCCTATAGATTCTTCCTCATTTGTACTGCTAATTATAATGTATGTCAACTCATATGTCTACTTCCTTTCATATGGAGACAAAAAATAACTGGAGTCTTCCATTCATGGCTACCTTTGTCATATTGTAGATGGCTTCCAGACAACCAAAAATAAAAATTGGGGAATGATGGGGGTGTGGTGGGACTGGGGTTGTAAAGACCATGGAGGAAAAAATCTAGAAATTCCCATCTCCTATGTTAATATTTTAATTTTTCAATAAACAAAATATTTGAGGCAAACATGGCAAAATATGAAAATTTGTTTACTCTAGCTGAATGGTAGTTACGGTCTGTTAAACACTGTAATTTTCTGTATTTAATGGAAAAAAACATTAAAAATGCTTTATAAACCTCAGAAGTACATAATTTACTCGCCAAAGGCCTTGACACTGTTTCTCTTTGAAAGCACGCTGCTCACTACACCTTAAAAGCAATTCCACGGTGACCATTGCAGCATGCTACCAAGGCTCCTTGAATCTACTGTATCTGTAAGAAACATGGAGATTTGGGATTATGGCTGGTGTATGGTAAAGCAAGTGTGTTTGTAAGAAAATTAGCTTTCTCTTACTGTTAAATTTCTTAAAGTTTCCTCTTCCTAGGCTCTAAAACCAGTGCATATAAAGCAAAATGGAGTCTTTTGGAAAGCAAATATGTGTAGCATTTAAATAAATACCTGAAAACCTTGTTGCAGATGGTAGCCAGACACACTTATCAAGTGTTAAGAAGCATCATGATATCATCTCTGGTTTTTCAATATATATAGTTCTATCATAGAAACTACTGCTGGATAATGGAGGCTGTAGAAATAAGGTATGAGTATAAGAGGTGGAAAAGTGAAAAAGGAGCTGATATGTTTTCTTACTTTTGATGGTATAGTTTTTCTTTCTGTTTTTTTTTGGAAATTCTGTCCCTCTTTCGATTTTTTCTCTACACAAATAACCTCGTTCATTCATTTGTTCTTCAATAAATATTTTTGAGTACTGGTATGTCACAGGTTCTGTGCTAGGGATTAAAATAACCGAAAAACAAAACCAAAACTCTATTCGAGGTAATTTATTGCTTATTCATGCCCAGAGACATATTGAAGTAGTTAATGTTTAATGTCCATGTAGAGATTTTAAATCACTGGGAAGGCTTCCTCTCAAGAATAAACAATCAGCTAACTGAACAAACAAAACTCTGTATCATGTTAAAATGTGTTTGTCATACAGTGCCCAGCTCATTTGGTGGTAAGGGCTGTGTGGAACCTTGCATTTCCCGAACACACTCTATTTACAGCTCATTGCTTGTAATTACATACTCAAGGTCACTTTCTTTCCAGACACTGAGATCACCAGATCACGGCCTGGGTCTGCTTATCCATTTCTATAAAACTGCCACCTTACATAGTAATGCGTATTAGGTACACAGTAAACATTTGTGGAATAAATGAAGAATATAAATGTAGTGATGCATGTTTAATGTGTCGGTGTTCCTCTGTTTCTTACCTCTTCTGACAGTGCCAAGTAAGTTGTTTTCAGAACAAGATTCAAGGTGAATCATTATGAAAGAGCAACTTGAAATTTAGTGTATCAGAAGAGATGCTTATATTTTTTATTCCTTATTAATGCTTTCGGGGTTAACAACATTTTTAGCATAAGTGAGACTATTTTAATTTGCTTTTTAAAGTTAAGTAAAGGGAATGTTATAAAAAAATAGACATGGTGTACTTGGTAGCTAAATATATGTAATTATTATATATATAAAACATATAAATATACTTGCAATTTATGTCTAGGTTAGCATGTATGTGGCAAGAGCAGGTCTGTGATGAAAGATACCTAGATGTTCCAGCGCCCTTGGCCAGACTGCAGCAATGGATGCTCTCACACTGGTTTATGTTGCCATTTTTCATTGCATGAACACCATTGTTTTGTACCAACTGTGGATTTTCTAAAATCACCACTGTATCTGTTTTCTTTCATTTTCTTTCCAGGCCAAAGTTTATCAACACGTCCTATTGGCTCTAGATTAAAATTTGAATACTTGAGCTTCTCCACAATTTTCACAGCAACACTCTGGTCAGAGCCATCATCCTCCCTCCCAGGATGCAAATGGTAGCTTCCCATTTATTCTCGTTTCCACTCTTGCTCTGATTGTTCTTCACCGAGAAGCTGCAGGGAACCTCTGATAATGTGCATGACAGCCCCTTGCTCCAAGGTCTCTACTAGCTTTCTGTCCCCTTAGATGAAAATGAAAGACCTCTCCATGTCGTACAGGTCCTGATGTCATCTGACCTAGCCACCTCTTTGACTTCATTTTGGACCTTTCTCACCTCTGAGTCTTTATTTTTCCCTATTTCCTTCTGTCTGGAAATTGTTAACTGACAAAATGTAACAGCTTGTTCCCACCTTTATTTAAGTCCCACTTCAAGTGTCACAACTTCAGAGAGGCCATCCCTGACCTCTCTACTAAAATAGTTCAACTTGTCATTCTTGATCCTTTTATTATGATGTTGTACCATATTTTGTTATCTATCTATCATCATCTATCTATCCTACCTACCTACCTATCTACCTACCTACCTCCCCGACTAGAATGTTAGCTCAGGGTTTTATTTTGACCTCACTGTAACCCCAGGGCATAGGTAGTGCCTGGTACCTGGATGGTACTCAGTAAAAACATTTTGAATACATCATTTTTTTCTCCTCCCTGAAGGCTTCCTTTATGGTTGTTGCCTTCATTTTGCTCCTTGCTTTTACTATCGAGTATTGGTACCATTTTTAAAGCATGTGCTGTATCTCCATAGAAGATTGCAGATTACATAGAGAAAGGAGCATGCCTTCTATTTCTTTGGTGCTCAGTATATTTTTGCTCCTAGTGGTGACAATTGGGTTGTCACTGCCTGCTGTTTATAGTAAAATAATAGGTAGAAAATAATAACTGGAAGAACTCATTATGGCCTGGCATATTAACCTGCTGTCATGTTATCGTGAAGTGTCCAGATTGTTTTAGAATTTTGCCAATGTCTAATGGTACTTTACTGTCGCCTATTGGAAAATAGCTCCTGTTAGGCACCTTCTTAGCTCATGAGCCTGATATTTTCCCTTTTAACAGAATCTCTGCTAGTGTTTTTGCTAATTACTAAGACATTTCCAAGTTCTGCTTATAATTTATTTGTCATTAGGAGAATTGTGGAAAGCTGAATCCTAACATAAAAGACTAGAAATGCAGTGTAGAAAGGGGCAGTTTTATAAAAGTAGTGATTAAGAACTATGTCTCTGGAGTTAGACCCGCTCAGGTCCAATCTTACTCTGTTATATTGTGACTTTTTGTCAAATTGTTTAAATTCTCTTTGTCTAAGTTTCCTCATCTGGACATTTGGAGATAACTGTTCCTACCCCCTGGGATTGTTGTAGAGATGAAGTGAGTTAATATATTCCAAAGACTTCTAACAGTCCAGAAACATCATATTACTGAATAATTATTAGTTCTGATTATTAATATAATGGCACTGTTATTATTAAAGGCCCACGTTTGTGAGAAAAGAATTTATTGGTGTTTACACTCGGTATGTAATACTTTATTGAAACCCTTGTGACATATTTGAAGAAAAAAATAACTTTAATTATCTTAATTAAACCATATTTGTCCAATATTGGTCAACTCTTTTGCAAATTATCCTTGAACAGAGAGAGAGATAATGAGTAGTCAATAATTGACTTGAAGTAGTAATCTCACTTTATTTTCCATATTTGGGAGAGGATTATTCACTTTACTCTTGTAAGAAACAAAACTATAATGGCATTTGAAAACCACAAAATATAACCTGCTTTGCAGAAACTTTGTATTTATTTTTCTGTTCTATATTTTACGTTTATTTTAAAAGTTTATAAAGCCTAACAAGGAGATCTTTTGTAAAATTTCAATGAGTTGGGAAGTTATTCTTTGTTGGTTTTAGCCTGTAAATTGACAAATCTAATGGCCAGCACATGAAAAAACATGCAAACAGAACCAGAAAATAAAACCAATTGCAAAAAGAAAGATCAAATGACAAGTAAATATTCTAGTATAAGTCAAATGAAAAGCATAAATGTATTGGAAATAAATTACATTAAAATTAAACATTTGCTTTAAATTACATTGTTCTTATCCTTCTATGATACCTCTCTGAAAGATTATTTGTTCCTTTTTAAAAATGTATTTCAATCTGACTTTCTGTATTTAACACTTAGAAAGAGGAAAGAGTTTCTATGAGCAGCTTTTTAAAAGAGACACTTTGAAAACTTCAAGGTAACTTTTATTTTCCCTAATTTACTTTAAATTTATTTTTTTCCTTTGAAATTTAGTGAACCTCTCCTACTGAATTTTGGAAGCCTTTCATTTTCTTAACCAAAGGCAACCTGCTTGCTAAGAGTCAACTGACAGCGACATTTGTGTAGGAATTTTTTTTTAAATTTTCTATTGTTATGTTAATCACCATACATTACATCATTAGTTTTTGATGTAGTGTTCCATAATTCATTGTTTGTGCATAGCACCCAGTGCTCCATGCAGAATGTGCCCTCTTTAATACCCATCACCAGGATAACCCATCCGCCCACCCTCCTCCACCTCTAGAACCCTCAGTTTCTTTCTCAGAGTCCATAGTCTCTCATGGTTCATCTCCCCCTCTGATTTCCCCCCTTCATTCTTCCCCTCCTGCTATCTTCTTCTTCTTCTTTTTTTTTAACATACATTGTATTATTTGTTTCAGAGGTACAGATCTGTGATTCAACAGTCTTGCACAATTCACAGTGCTCACCATAGCACATACCCTCCCCAATGCCTATCACCCAGCCACCCCATCCCTCCCCCGCTCCAGCAACCCTCAGTTTGTTTCCTGAGATTAAGAATTCCTCATATCAGTGAGGTCATATGATACATGTCTTTCTCTGATTGACTTATTTCGCTCAGCATAATTCAGTAGATATATCAGTTTAGAATGGAAACACCAAGGCAACACTAAGAACAATGCAAGTGTAGACATTGCTGATTATATTAATGCTATAAACTCACTTTCTCCAAGTGAAGATCATTCCATTTTATATCTTTTTATTGCTTTAAATAAAAAGCATTTACATTTCTACCCGAAGAAACATCATTCAACATACATCTGACTACAATTCTGAGTGCCTCGAATTGATGAAGGCTTGTTTTGTTCACTCTCATTATCTGCATAGCGGAAACTGTACTAACAATAAAGGTGCTCTCGTCATGAAAGCACTTCCAATAGTATCACTACCTGACACTTTTTTTAAAAAATGCTAGTGATGGTAAATGTACTTATTGAAACTGCTGTTACTACTCAGCTATATGAGCTTTATCAACATCTTTCTTTTTTCAAATGTCTTATGCATAAATTATCTGAATAGTTTCCAATTTAAAAATGTTGCCCAATACCCAGCCTATCCAAGAGTATGAAGTACTGCATTGAGAAATTATTCAATCTGTCAGTCATAATTCTGGGCTGCTGAAAAAGGACAGTAGCCACAAATCACATTACGTCATCTCCTGTGTGCCCCATATCACAAGACATCAGGCGGTTTAACATCTGGTCTATCTGATTAAGAGCCAGTAGAGGCTGAGGAGCAAGTCAGGTAAGCTTGGAACCAAGCAGAAAATGCTAAATAAACCTACTCTAGATCCAGATCCCATATATCTAACTTCCTTTTGTAATCTGAGCAGAGGAGAATGGAATTGATGTAAGAGATTTGATTCATGTCTGCGTCGTACTTACACTATTTATTGTTTGCTACTCTTTGTCTACTTATACAGTCGGGGCAGCCCTAAAGACCAATGTGCCCATAGGCAGTTGACATATTTGATGGCATTTGAGCTAAAACACAGCATAAATAAAACCAAGTTGGCTTGTACTATATTAAAACCATAAGAGAGGAAAAAAAAATCAATGTTTTTCTGTACAGAAAAGGATGAAACTCATGAAATAATACCCTTTGGGTAAAGGCAACAGAAGCTTGTGGGGGCTTTAGGTTACTTTTATAGAGAAAGATGTAGGTACATAGACATTTTTATATGTAGTGGGAGATTGGACTGCCAATTCTGTAAACCATCTAGTTACCTTGATTTCAGAGGACAACAGTTCGGTTACATAGTGCTAATGCTGACTTGATGAGTGCATGGTACAGTAATGTAAGGAAACAAAGATCAATGTTAAAAGGACTACAGAATCTCTGAGGAGTACACACAGATCAATACAGTGTAAGTCATAGACTATCATCCTCTGTAGGAGTCTTGTAAGAAAGAGAAGCCAATTCTGAGAAGTTTCCCACTCTCCCGATGAACTATAAATTATCATAGTTGAAGATAATTCTAAACTGTTCCTTTCTTGGAACTTAAAGGCCCTTGGAAAATCAACTCTCCCCCCCAAATAATAAAATGAATGGAGTTTCCTTTGAAATTATAACTTCTTTGAAATTATTTTGCCAAAGTGCGCTTGAATCAAGATCTTTTTTGCCTCAGGGAATATTGCGTATGCTACTAACCGGGTATACAAAGTTGGGCAGACCCAGAGCCATTTAGCTAGTCAGTCTCAGTTACACCCATGACTGGTGGTTGGAGGTACAGGCAAATTACCATGTTCTTCTCCATCCCATGTAACTCCAAAATGAAATGGCTCCCATGTAGAGTTTTCAGCAAGCAGAGTGAATTTCTAAATTATAGCTTCTCTCCTTAGATATAATCAGTAAATTGATTAGTAAATGGACTCACAGGGGTGTTTGGCTTCCTGACTGGGCTGCCCTACCCCATTTATTATGCCTGTTCCATGCAATGATGGATTTGGGTGGGGACCTGATGAAACGCTCTCATTACAGACAGCTTGTGAGTATGGAATGGAGGCATTTACATAAGCAGAAGCTCATTCTCTGCTTCACGATCTATTGCAGTTTTTCATGCCTATTAGCTATCTACTCTGCCCACACTTGAACCCCTGTGCAAACATTAAAGTAAGTTCATCTTCAAGGGAAAAAGTGTATCTCAGGAAATTCGTTTCAGATAGAGTGTTTGAATAACTTTAAGTGAACCAAGCAGAAGTAAGATGCTAATGAAATAAATAGAGTCAGATTTTAAACTTGATGAAAATAAACGAATCCTCTGATAAAGTATAACTACAACACCTCTATGTTTCTCATTACAGTATTTCGGAAAAAACACAATTGGGTCTTGAAATAATTTGACTTTTTAAATATATTGTTAAAGCTTTCTTTTTGTTACTGTCTCCAAAATAAAAAGTCTATTGGGAGCAAATTTGATTGTCCTACATAGTTTAATGATTAAGACTAAGCTGACTCCTTTATTTTCATTCACGTTACTATTTCAAAGAAGCCATAAAATACAGCATCTTTTTATTAGGCTAACTACTAATAATATGAATAGTTCACATAATGAATTTTAAAGACTCCACACGTTCCATACAAAACACTTAATATTCACAGCAATCATATGAAATAAAGTGCTTTTTGCCCTTTTACAGGTGAGGAAACTGAAATTCAGAGAGGTGGCTTCCCCAGTGGCATACAATCGTAGGGGGCAGAGTAAGTTCTAAGTTGAAAATAATTGCTCTGTAATTTTATTCAAAAGTGATTTTTTTTTTTTTTACTTTACCACTTTTTTTAGGCTTTGTGCAAAGCAAAGAGACAGCAGAACAGAATACAAGACAATATTTACTGTGGTGGCACGTATAGCCAAGTATATGTTTGCAAAGGAGCATGTGCGTATGAGGGAGAGAAATGTACAAACAGTTCTAATGCAATGTGATAAAAGCTAAAATGTGATAATAAATTCAGAATGTATAGCATTACAAAATTGGTAGCAAATATTACTCTGGGAAAGTGTCATGGAACCCTCCGAAGGGAGGCCATTTATGATTTAAGGTGGGAAGGAAAAGTGGATTAGGTATTAATCAAGTAGAAAAGGCAAAGAAGGCACTTTGGGCCTAAACAAAAGATGTGAAGTGAAAGGAACCAATAAGTATTCTTGAGCTGCTGGATTGTTTGTGTGTGGTTCCATAGCCCTGGTGTAATTGCCAAGTGAGGGACACTATAAAGCTAAAAACCATCAAGAGCCTCTGAAGCTTTGCATGTCATGGTAAGGTGTTTGGATTTTCTTTTTGGTCAATAGGGAACCATTAAAAGTGTTGAAATTCATTGTGAGCCTAAACTTCCTTCCCCAAAACTAAGAGCAGTAAGCGTTAGTCTTGATGCAAACACTGTATTTTGAGTCAGAAAAGGACATTAAAAACCAAACTGTGCTGGGAGTGGAGAGAGAAAGTGACACAACAGTCTGCTACAGATTCCACCCTGGTGGGAGACAGAAACAACCTGCAATCTCAGCATATGGTATGTAATCCGAAAAAGAACGATGCAGATTTGCAGGGTGATGATTTAACAATGTTATTGTTAGAAACATAATATGTTTACACACCTTCACACTCCACCTCCTTTATTTGAGAACCACTTGTATAGGAAAAAATAAAGAAAGGAAGGGAAAACATTTTGGAGGGGAAAAAAACCCGAACTTTTTCTTTTCTTTTTTTTTTCTTCAGTCTTCGCATTGTCATCAACACACAGCCACAAGCCAGAAAGAAATGTTAAGGACAGCTGGGGGTATAACATGTTTTTAAATTTAACCCATGAACTCTTGAAATCCTGCCCCTAAGCCTTTCTGTATGGGACTTCTCTCCCCAACTTCCTCCTGGTGACTGACAGTATTTCCGGACCACTCCTAAAAGGTTGTTGAAGAAGACTATCTATGCAAAATAAGAAATATCAATAAAGCAGATGTCTTTACTTTAATTTTAACAATAAGAGAGAATTTCAAGGATAGCTATGATGGGGATAATTTTAAGATGGCAATGCTTAGGAGCCAATATAAAAAAAGGAAATATTAGCATGATAATGACATTGAGTTTTATTTAAAATTTATACACACACACACACAGTGTAGGTCACCAGTAGGAGGGACCCAAAGGGAAAAACATTTGAAGCAGTGGAAACTATTTATGCTTTTGTGAAACTTCTTTTTTAAAAAAGTTCAACTGTAATCAGACAGGGGGCGTTAGTCCGTGAAGGGAGGGTAAAAGCCAAATTAGAAAAGTTGACAATATAGTTTATATGGAGCTTGAAAACCTGGAAATATTCAAATCAGACTCAGAGGAATGAGACTTGTAGAATTTTTAAGGAATTAAAAAGTACAGTAGATCAGTGTCCATTATTTTTAAGAATATTAGAAAAAAGAGAAAGGCTCAGATTGCTCTAAAGTGGGAATAGAATGCTTTTCTTGAAAAGGGGTGAGAAATGTGTGGAGGGGAGGATGACCATGATAATTATATGTTCTTCAGATTCCCTTCAGCAGTAGGACACCAAAAATAATTTTCAATTATCTATTTGAGTCATCTAGAATGATGTAAGTTTATGAACATTAAACAACCGAGGGTCAATATGTGGAGTTTTTCTGCATCTTTTTTAGAAGCCCTCTTGCACATTACAACACCAAACTTACTATTAGAAGGGTAAATCCTCCCTGCCATATTCAACTCCATGTAGGGAATGAGTCAACTGTAGATAGAACCTCTTTGAGGCTTACTTAAAGCATTCAGTGGTTTGGGAGAGTGGCAGAGCATAGTAGTTCGGAGGTGAGACTCTGAAGTCAGACAGAGCTGGAGTTGAGTCCCAGTTTTCCCAGGTACTATCCGAGTAACCTTGGGGGACCTCTCTTATGCTCCACTTATACACTTCATATAAAATGGGTATCATAGCAGTTATCTCATTGGTGGTTGTTGAGGATAAATGAGAATCCAGGCACAGGAACTTCCTTAGAAAAACTTATGTACAATGCTATGGATATTTTACGGTCTCTCAGAAAACTTAGAGTTTTAATTAATCAATTTCACTTTTTAACGTTTTTGTACAAATTGGTAATTCCATTCTCAAGGACTCAGATAAATAGTTAGCTTCCATTATGTTTATGCCTTTTATTGGTTTATTTTTCCACATACCATTTAAAAAATAATAGACTTTAATTTTTAGAGCAGTTTTAGATTTACAGAAAATGTTTTGGTAGTTTTTCAGCAGTGAATTTTTATCCTTTTGATTTAATTGAGTTGGAGTAAGAGTACAAATGAGTGTGTAACTCTTATCCATTGAAATCTTGTGACTGGATAGGTAATGCCTTTATCAATTATACACATGTCTATATGTACATGCAGGTTGAGTAACACCTCGTTTTAAAAAACTATGTGAAACAGATCTTTTATACTTATTCTTGACTTTGTTTGTTTTAAAAAATAGTTGTATTTGAATTAAATTTGAGATTTTTAGTAGTAAATTTGATTATAAATTAAATTTTCATTGAACTATTAAGCCAACGTTCTTATCTACTTTGTAGGTGTTGAACAAGACTTCCACCCTCTAAAAAAGTGGCCATGTAGCAAACTGCTTATTGATCTCTATCTTGAACAAAGCTGTTTGTCTTTGCTGATTCTGACAAAGATTTTTGAATTCTGTTGGCTAAAAACTTAAAAAATAGCAAAATACTTTCAAAAGGACTCTGGACATATGTTATACTTAACAGTCTAGAAATACTACTCTATACCATCCTGTACCTTAGCGTCCCACCTTACTCCAGGTCATATCCTAACATTACCAGGCTTTATCACTCTGTATTATCTTGCCATTATCTGTAGTATCATCCACAAGTATGAGATGAATTCATTAGCAGTCTGAATTAGATAGGGTAATTTTTTCAACAAAATGAGATTTTGTTTATTTCCTTATGTATTATTTTATTTTATTTTTTTAGTACCATGTAATTTGGTTTTGCAATTACTTAGCCAGTGATTTATTGCTGTTTAGGTTGTTGCAACAGAGTGCAGATATATTAAGAGCATTCCATTCCATTGCCACAGAGGCCCAGTTCCTAACTGGTGCTAATATAGCAAGATCTTTGTGACAATTTAGTCAAAGTCGAATCCCATTCAAGTACAGTTGTGTTGATTAATAAAGATGTCATATCAATTTTGAATGCTTTGTATATTGGTCATGATTGGTACTACTGAAGCTAACTCACAAGAGCCTCTTCCATGACTCCCAGTGTGACTCATTAACCCAACATTAGCACTTCACAAAGCACACATTTATAGCATTGGCATTATCCCTATGTGCTAAATATCTGGGTGTTGGTAGTTGAAATTGCCACTAGGGTCACAAGATCATGTAGTCCTGAAAGAAAACTCAAGATGAGATCTTTGGCAATTAGGAGAATAGATCATCAAAAAGAGAATGGGTTTTGAGAGATATAAATAGGAACAACTAAACACCTCAGGGTCATCACAAATCATAGAAAAAATATGAGAAAACATGAGAAAAAATATGTTAATAGTGACAATTTAAGTCCACTTACAAGATACTGAGATTTGTAAAGTCAGAGAACTCTTTTTTTTTTTTTTAAAATCTGAGAAGGGTTTTAGTATTCTTTGAAGTCTTATGATATCACTTAAACGTTGATAGGAATATGCAAAGTTCTGGAGACTCCTGATCAGTTCCATTTCGAGATAGTCTGGTTGTTATGGTTGTGAGCCCTTGTATTATGGTCTCTTGTTTATTTTTATCCCAGAGAAACTCTAGCACATATGCTTTAGATCTCGTGATCTATAATAGACAGGACTTAGTTAGTTCAGTTGCTTTGTTAATTATGTTTGCTCCATTCTATCATTTTACTTTCTCTGTGTGATTTATTGAATAATAAACAAGATAAGTAAAATAACAAAGTAGTTACATGTAAATAGCATCCCTAAAAACATAGATATCTATATTTTTGTATATCTAGTTAAATGAGTTTCTGAAGATATTAATTTGGCCTGTGTGTTAATTTGGGTTTTTGGGGAAGCAGAGCTCATGATGGGATTAGACATGCAAGAGATTTATTAGGGATAATGCTTATGAGAGGTAAAGGGGGGCAGAATAGAAGTAGGAAGAGAGAAACAGACCACAATGTGGATCTGACTCTTATAAAAGGAAAGGACAAGGAGGGAAGCCTGGCTTGGAAAAGTGCTAAGACTTTTCTATGAAAATTGCAACCAGGATCATGGCGCCTGCGCTAATACCCCTGCTGTGCTCAGTCACTGTTGGGAACAGCCCAAAAGAAGCCTGACCTTGGTGCACACCTGGTGGTGGGTCCAGAGGAAAGGTAGCTGAAACCATGTCCCTGCAGCTGCAGACCTGAGTAGTGCATTTTCATGGCCATCATGCCCTGGGATGCAGCAGGATATGGAGGGAAGTAGCTGGGGTTTAGATTTACATCCTGGCACCACCATTTGCCATTCCCTGACTTTAGACAACTTTTGTTAACCATTCTGTAAAATGGGAAGATTAGTTTATACTCCATTTATTGAAATAGTTAAACATATGATAAGGGGAGGGCGGAGGGGGGAGAGAGAGAGAGAGAGAGAGAGAGAGAGAAAGTTTTGCAGTTTCTAAGATACAGACCTAGATATAAATAAATTTAGGAACTGTTAAGAGCCAGACCACCTGGGTTGGACTCCTGAGTCTACCTCCTAAGTTTCCTGATCTGGTTGGTTTCTAAATCTCTGTGCTCTGTTTCCTTATCTGGTACTTGGAGATAATAGGATTATTGTGAGGACTGAATGGATTAATTTTATGTAAATGAATTCTGTAAAATGACTAGAGCCATTTCTGGCAGGTAGTAAGTGCTACATATGTGAACTTTTCATGCTATTGTTACTTCAACTACATTTATTTAAATACCTCTCTGGATTTTCTCATTTTATGATTTTGACTTATTTTTACTATAAGCTTTACACAGATTTCCTTTTCTGTTTTCCAGACTCTTATCTACGAGGGTTTTCTCGTAGATTTATCTGAGATTCATTTTTTTTTTAATTTTGTGTGTCTAATCACTTTATTCTCAAGTTCAATCTTCATTTTTTTTTTAAAGATTTTATTTATTTATTTGAGAGAGAGAATGAGATAGAGAGCATGAGAGGGGGGAGGGTCAGAGAGAGAGGCAGACTCCCTGCTGAGCAGGGAGCCCGACGTGGGACTCGATCCCAGGACTCCAGGATCATGACCTGAGCCGAAGGCAGTCGCTTAACCAACTGAGCCACCCAGGCGCCCCTAATCTTCATTTTTGTTACCAAAACTTTAGCTATATATTTTTTCTGGTTCTATGAGATTCACTTTAAAGGAGAATTTCCCTGAGCTAGTGGTCAGTCAGAACAAAAACATCGCTCAGGGGTCATTCCTTTTCATCAGCCCTCTGTACTCTGGCTTCGTCAGATGATCCAGCTATAGGGATAGAAGATCATCCCCTCTTGTTCTCTCAGCCTGGTTCTTTAGGAAATTGGCTTAGCTAGGGATGTGGCAGCAGGCAATGGGAAACTTTAACAGAGGAACCAAGCTACTTAACAGGAGTGATTTCATGCTTCAAAACTCACATCCAAGCTGATTTCTCAAACAGCCTTTCCTCTTTTACCTTAGTGTAGAAGCGTAGTGATCTTGAGCTGGTCAGTAGGGAATGGAATTTAGATTGAGTAAAATTTATAATAAAATGTGATAAAACACAACAACAGTGGATTTCTTTTCTTCTTCCAAGGAATGACTTCAGAGGAGTTTTTCTTGTTTGTTTTTGTTTTTGTTTTTTAAATGTCAATTATCTCAGTGCTTTCTACCCATCTTGGGTAAGTTAGTTACCATTTCCTTGAAGAAATGATTAGTTTTAGAAGACGACATATCAAGCCCTCAGAACCATGTGGAATGTAACATTCTGATCTGGAGGGTAATGACTTAAAGCCGTATCTCATTCTCCTTTTTCACTCAGCTGCGGCAAGACTTTGGAATCTATAGGACAGGATGGCACCCTGGAGTACAGCTTGCAGACTTCAGTGACATTGAGCTCATAAATGGCTCAGCTGGCATCTCAGGCAGGGAGTATATGAACCAGGCTCAGATGCAGCTGATGATTTGATGTCCAGAGGTGAGGAGGGAAGGAGGTTCAAAAAAGCATCAGCAACAGCTGATTATAAAGAACAATAGCAAGGGAGAGAGATTAAAGAGAAACACAGCAAAATGACAAGGCGAGTTGGAGGGGGGAGTATCATTCATCTCTTGTGAAAGCCCCCACTGCAGAAAGATGGATTAATGCTGTCAGAGCTGTTATCCATTCCATCAGCTTTATTATATGGTAGAAAGCTAACTGTCACTTTCTTGGCTGCATGCAGTGGTATGATCCTGGCTCCTTTGTCCCAATGCATTACAAACAGTTTCTAGGTTTTCTTTTTGAAGCTGCTTTAAGATTTGTTTCAATCACAGGTAGATCCATCATATGCATTTAATTTAAAAAGTCATAACAAGCAGAATTTTTGTTCAACATGAAGAGCTCATAAAACAAATACTACTATTTATCAAGCCTAGTGGATTTTTGTAAAGGTCTTATAGGAATAAAGAATAAAAATCCAGTGATGGTCTCACAATAAATATTAGATACTTTATTGCCTATTTATAGGGTAATCTTCTTGCCTTCCCACAATATATGGCTCTTCAAAAAGACTTAAATTGTGGTCATGTGGTTTGCTTGCCAGGAGATGGCAATAGTGATCTGTTTCCATGTTTAGCCTTAGAAAGGCTCTCATTCCAGAAACTAAGTACCAAAATGACTGGGATTTCCAATTCTGTTTTCCAATGCAAAGTTATCCATTTTAAATTCTTAAATTACTAAGTTGTTTCTAATCATGTACAGCCAGATTTTTTACCAAAGGCGTTGTCATAACAGCTTTATGAAGACCCCCAAATAATCATTTTGTTCTCTTAGAAGCAATAACATGATTTTGAAAAAAAAAAATCTATACATACAATCAGAAATTTAACAAAAGCCATGGGGAATGAATTAAAATGGGAATTTGATAAGATTATGATGATTAATGCTTAGACAAAGAATCACTGAATCTTTAAATAAGGAGTCAGATCAATATCCTTTGAATTTATTTGATAGGCCTTTTAGCACTTTCATTGAGATCAGGCCAATTTTTTTCCCCATCAGAGTTCAATGTGATGCTGTCACTGTTCAACCTGAGAAAGGCTGACATGATATAGGCCTTTCCATCTGCGGTATATACATTTCCTTTTATTTGATATTGAGAGCTACAAAACCCAACATTTTCTTATTTCAGCTCCTAGGAAGCTCAATATTATTGTTTTTAGCTAGAGTTTTATGAAATAGTTTTCTTTTTCACCTTTTATTATTAACCTATCTTTACTTCTGGACTAATGTTTCAATTTGACCATATTGTACATGCATTTTATTCCACGTTGAATCTCTTTTGGAAATACATGTGATTTAATTTCCTGAATGCAGTGAAACTGTGATCACTCTGGATAGTAATTATAACCATTCTTTGCTGTGATGGTCTGTGGTTCTACCCAGAAGCTACACGACAATTTTCTTAAAAGCAACAACCACAGCATGAAAACCACCTTAATCTTGTATTGCTATGTGCAAAAGGACTGCTTGCTAGTTTTCAGAGAGGGTGTTTTCTTTTCTTTTCTTTTTAAATAACATATCTACCTCTAGATGTTTTTAAATAAAATGGTTTTCAGTTTGTTGCTCTTAACATATTTTTTTCAATTGCTATATTTGAGTAATTTCCCTGCAGTCTATTGCGAGCTCATGGTGTATTACATGGTCTGTTGCGATGGATTACATATGGTTTTTGAGGATTCCATGTGAAGCACTTTTAGCCAATTTGAAGTAAAGAAAAACATTATTTAAAATATTGTATTGCCACAATGATTGAAAATAATAATCTGTTGCAGAAAGAAACTAAAATTTATTGAAGTGATGTTTATTATGACAGTTGGCTCCTAGCTTTTTTAAAAACAGGTATGGAACATTAAATTTAATATTGGTGGTAGAAGGGCGCCTGAGTGGCTCAGTTGGTTAAGCGTCTGACTCTTGATTTCACCTTAGGTCGTGATCTCAGGGTCATGGGATCGAGCCCCGCATTGGGCTCCCGACTCAGCAGTGAGTGTGCTCGAGATTCTCTCTCTCCCTCTCCCTCTGCCCCTTCCCCCCACTTTGTGCTTGTGTGCTGTCTCTCTCTCTCTCAAATAAATAAATAAATCTTTAAAAAAAATCTGTGGTATAAGATTAGTTGTCATATGTGATTAAAACAGTTTTATCAATAATTGTTTCCACATAATGCAACTGATAATTTATATCTACTTGATTGCAAGGGTGTGCTGACATACTCAAAATTGAATATTAAGACTGATAATATGACTTTGAATCTAACATTATTTTCATTTTGTTTTTAATCTTTGGCTAGACTTACTGTCATAACAGAAAATGAAAGCAAGTGTTCATGTGTTGGTATATTAAATGACATTTGTCAGCTGAGCCAGTGCTGGGACTATTGGCTTCTCGCCACTCTTCCTATTTTATTCTGTATCATGGAGGGACTGACTCCTACAGGCTGCATTTCCCAGGCTCCCAGGTCAACAGATTCAGCTAATGGGAGGCACTTGTGGGAATTCAATGTGTGGGAAGGAGGAAGAAGCTGGAATATTCTCCCATCTCCTCTTTGGGCAGTGTCTCTACCACTGGCTAAATCTCTTCTGTGTGGTTCCTTCTTCTGCCAGGGTATCCTCGGCTGCTGGGCTCTAGGGGTTTCCCTTCTCCTGGGCCCTTCAGCTTCTTGCTATCACTCAACTCTAGGCTGCCTCAGTGTTTCTTGTTTGCTTTCTCAGCCTTTCCATCACCTGTGTAGCCAGTTTCTTGCATCAAATATTCTGTTATAAAAACCTGAAATGGTTCCTATTCTCCTGGTAGCACTTGACTAAATTATAAGATTTAGCATAAAATATACTTAGCATGGAAATTTTCTGTGTATCGGTGTTATTGTAAGTTTTTTTTTTACATATTTTCAAAATCAGCTTAAATTTGTTCACAATTTGCATCTTGTATCCTGAGTGCCAGATTCTATGACTCCTGTGTTTTTGCATAATACTGTATTGTACTCGAACCACAAAGAAATATGTAAAGAAGAAAATAACAGGAGGGAGGAGGAGGGGGAAAAAAGTAAAAAGGAACCAAAAGGATACAATATTTTAAAAAAATGAATTACCGAATTTAATCAGCTTTCAGAGTGTCTCCTCTTTCCTAAAATGTTTTACACAGACTGTTAATTCTATTGTATTTTAATGTTACATGGGGAAAAAGGTACCACTATTGATGAATTTAGGGAAGCAAAGGGTTCACCAAAATGAAATAGCTTTTTAAAAATAGCATTGCCGCAGAGAACTGAATTTACTGATGAGTCTTGTGAATTTCTAGGTGACTAATCTATATTATTACCTCATCTCATAGGTATCACTGATCTCAAGATTCATTCATTTATTTATTCATTCAACAAATATTTGTTGACCTCAAGAAGCATATATTCAGTACTGTTAAAAGGATTGGATATATAAGAGTAAAGCGAGCAGAAAAAAAATCTCTGCCTAATTTCTAGTGGGAAGAGATGGACAACAAATAAATAAGTAAAAGTCAGATGGTGATAAGTGTTATGAAAATTAGTAAAGCAGGGAAAATTAGTAAAGCAGGGGATAGGGAGTGCTGAGGCAAGGTGAAGAGTCCCACTTTTAAACAGTGTGGTTAACGAAGGCTCCATTGAGCAAAAGAGGTGAGTCACATGGCTATCAGGCACTCAAGTGTTCCACATGGACATTAATTACTGCAACTGCTAAGCCTCTGAGCAGAGTATGACTGAGATTCTTGTGGAGCAAAGAGAATGCTAGTGTTCAGGAGGCCAGTACATTTTAAGATATCATCAATTTAAAAACAGCTTTGGGAGCAGAGATTGAAAAGAAAAACAAAAACAAAAAAGTCCGTTACATTCAATGTACACATTTAAAAAAAAAAAACTGACTGTAGCATACATTTATCATTGCATGCCACATTTTCTCGTTGGTTTGAGTCTAAGATTTTTTTCATATACAGCATCTGAAGTTTCTTCTGAATCACTTATGGTTTCTAGTTAATGTATAACATCATGATGACATGCTGTTTTTCATTATTTTAACTTGTATGTGTACACTCTGTAGAACTAACAATATAGTTCTGACTCCCACTGAAGAATTCTTGGATTTTGTTCTGTGGTTTTTATTTCGGTACACTTTTACTTTCATTCTCCTCCTTAATTTAATTACATATTGCTGGAAGTTAAATAGCTTCTCTTCAAAGGCAGCTAGCAACTTTTGATATGTAACCTTACAGATACCCTTCAGAACTTGTGAATCAGTCACACTAATTCTTCCTGGCTTTGAAATGCCTGTGATCAGTTCTGAGATGCTTGGTTACATTTGCCCAACAGTCAATGACTGCTAGTTCATAAACTACTCCTCTGTCTGCAAGCTAAAGAATTTCTTTTGGTATTGATTGGAAAATTCCTTCCTTGTAGAGAAACTTGAAAATTTGAATAAAAAAATATATTTGCTCTCAGAACCCATTTGCATGAAGCATCTCAGGGGACCAGTGTTTTGTGGAACGCAGTGAGAGAAACATCTCCACACCATTACCACCACTTGTTGTTCCTTGTCTTTTTGATAATAGCCATTCCCACAAGCGTAGGGTCATATCTCATTGTGGTTTTGATTTGCATTTTCCTGATGATTAGTGATGTTGAACATCTTTTCATGTTCCTGTTGACCCTCTGTATATCTTCTTTGGAAAAAAATCTGTTCAGATGCTCTGACCATTTCTTCATTGGACTGTTTTTTTGTTTCTGTCTTTGTTATTTAGCTGTATGAATTCTTTATATATTTTGGCTGTTAACCCCTTATTGCCTTATTGGGTATATAATTTGCAAATATCTTCTCCCAGTAAGTAGGTTGCTTTTTTGTTTTACTGATAGTTTCTTTACTGTGCAGAAGCTTTTTTAGTTTGATATAGTCCCATTTGTTTACTTTTGCTTTTGTTTCCCCTGTCTTTGGAGACAGATCTAAGAAAATATCATTCACAGACCATTGTTAATACTACCTGTGTTTTCTTCTAGGAGTTTTATGGTTTCAGGTCTTATATTCAAGTCTTAAATCCATTTTGAGTTAATTTTTGTATATGGTGTAAGATAGTGGTCCCATTTCATTCTTTTGCATGTATCTGTCCAGTTTTCCCAACACCATTTGTTAAAGAGACCCCCCTTTCCCCATTGTATATGTCAACCTATAATTTTCTCTTTTTTGTGGTGTCTTTGTCTGGTTTTGAAATCAGGGTAATGCTGGACTCTTAAAATAAGTGTGGAAGCTTTCCCTTCTCTTCAATTTTTTTGGAAGAGTTTGGAAAGGATAGGTATTGAATCTTTAAATTTTTGGTAAAATTCATTAGTGAAGCTGGCTGATCTCGGGCTTTTGTTTGTTGGGAGGTTTTTGATTACTGATTTAACCTCCTTATTAATAATAGGTATATTCAGATTTTCTCTTTCGTCATGATTTGATCTTGGAAGATTTTAAGTTTCTAGGAATTTATCCATTTCTTCTAGATTTTCCAATTTGTTGGTATATAATTGTTCATTGTCATCTTTTATGATCCTTTGTATTTCTGTGGTATCAGTTGTAACTTCTCTCTTATTTCTGATTTTATTTGAGCCCTCTCTCTTTTTTTCTCGGTGAGTGTACATAAAGTTTTGTCAATTTTATCTTTTCAAAGAACCAGCTCTTAGTTTCATTGATTTTTTTTCTATTGTCTTTACTTTTTTTTTTTTGGCATTAAGTTTTTATTTTAATTCCAGTTGGTTAACATACAGTGTTATATTAATTTCAGGTATACAATATAGTGATTTAACAATTCCATATATCACCTGGTGCTCGTTACTACAAATGCACTCCTAATCCCCATCACCTATTTCACCCATCCCCTCACCCTACCCCTCCACCCCCTGGTAACCATCAGTTTGTCCTTTGTAATTAAGACTCTGTTTCTTGATTTTTCTCTCTCTCTTTTTTCCCTTTGCTCATTTGTTTCTTAAATCCTACATATGAGTGGAATCATATGGTATTTGTCTTTCTCTGACTTATGTTTCTTAGCATTATACTCTCAAGCTCCATCCATGTTGTTGCCAATGGCAAGATTTCATTCTTTTGGTGACTAAATAATATTCCATTTTATGTATATATCTATATCTATATCTTACATCTTCTTTATCCATTCATCAATCCATGTACAGTTGGGCTGCTTCCATACCTAATTTTTGGTACAAAAAGAACACAAATTTTTCAAAGAAATAGTTTTTTGTGTGTGTGTGATTAAATGCTATTCAGTCACAGTAGATCCATGACCAAATTTTCCTTTAGGTATTACTTTTTTTTTTTTTCAATTTTGGGAGTAGGAGTAAAGGGATTCATTTAATTCCCCAAATTTGGGAGTAGGAGTAAAAGTGATTTCACACACCTAAGCTATAAAACCCTCAGTCTTCATAGCAAAGATACTCATTTAGCAACCTTTAGCAATCATTACTCCTTGAAAACTGTTTCTTAAGGGGTGTTTTCCCCATGACTAAAAATGATTTGAATACAAGACTGAAGAATATATTGAACTGATTTTATACATCATCCTTTGATGAGAGCACATTTAATAAACTCTTCAGAGTAAGGGAAATAAAGAGCACATTCTTAGAATTATCAAAATGACATAAATCATTAAATGTGTTTCTTGTTTTGAAGCACTCACAGATACTCACAGGTTTAAAAAATATTCAGAGAAATTTTATATAGCTTAATTTAAAATAATAAGAAAATGATTTTACACATTTCCAAGTCTATTCTCTCTTTCTAGACCCAGCTAAAAAAAATATATCTTGTGATTCTTTCTCTGATCATCATAGTATTTCTGAATACTGTAGGGAAAAAAAAATTTTTTTTTGTTAATTTACAGTGCATTACTTTAACATTTATTATCTCAAATTGATAATTATTTAACTCTACATTTCCTTTTGTGACTTTTTTACAGAATTTGATTGCAAACTCCTTGAGTACAGAGATACATTATTTTGTACTGTTTTGCCTTATACCTAAAATTTTTTCAGAGTATCTGTTCTAAAATTGTGCGGCTCCTCACTAATTAAATATTGTTTTTCAAACTTTTTCACCAAAATATTTCTGATGAAAAAGGAATAAAAAGATTATTTCTGAGGATTTGAGGGTCTAAACGGAAGCAGGGGCTAGAACTTTGAAATTTCTTCCAAGAGTTTATAATCTTATTCTGTCCTGAAACTTTGCACACATTTTGCATTTTTCTCCATAATATATCCTTTTGTGTTGTTTTGTTTCAGACAAAAGTAAAATGAATGTTCTAGGAAGATAAGATATGCTTGAACCATTGCTTAAATTTCCTTATTGCCATGCTATAGATACTAGCATTAGGGTTTTTTTTTTTTGTTTGCTTGTTTGTTTTTTTTCCATTTTAGGATGCACAGCAAGCAGAGGGAGCTTAGACTCTTTTTTTATGAGGATTCCAGGCCCCTATAGTCTTCCTCCGCTCAGAGAATTCCTACCTTTCCCCTTTGGAAACTACCTTTGGCTATAGCCAACTGCATTCATTTCCTAGGGCTCCCATAACAAAGTACCACAAACCACAAACTAGATCGCCTAGAACAACAGAAACTTGTCTCACAGTTCTGGAGGCTAGAAGTCCAGAATCAAGGAGCTGGCAGAGCCATGATTACTTTAAAACCTGTGGGAGAAGCTCGAACTTGTCTTTCCAGCTTCTGGTAGCTCAAGGCATTCCTTAGCTTGTTGCAGCATAATTTCAATCTCTTCCTCAGTCTTCACATTATCTTCCCTCTATGTGTGTCCATTGCTATGTCTAAATGCCCCCTTTTAATAAGGACATCAGTCATATTAGATTAGAGATCCACTCTAATGACCTTGTTTTTAACTTGATTATCCTATAAGGACTCCATTTCCAAATAGGATCACAATCTGAGGTATTGGGGGCTAGAACTTCAACATATCTACTTGGGGGACACAATTCAATCTACTGACTAAACCACCCTCATTTCCCAGTATATCCCCTGTATTCCCTCCCTCCCCACCAGGTAGAGTTGCCAAATTTAACATAGAAGTGCAGGAGCCTCAGTTAAATTTGAATTTCAGATGAATAACAAATAATTTTTGGTATAGGTATGCCCTAGGTAGTGTGTGATGCATTCTTATATTAATTTTTTTGCTATCGTTTATTTGAAATCTCAATTTATCTAGCTATCTTGGATTTTATCTGATAACTCTGTCTCCACGTGTTTGCCTTCCTTAGTTTTACTGACCTATCTTTTAGAACTTCCAGTCTGATCTTTTCTTCAAGGTTTGGCTCAAATGCCACCAACTTCAACTGTTTTTGTTTGTTGTTTGTTTAGCAAGCAAAAAGCAGTTTATTAAAGGGAAAGTACACTCAAGATGGGAGAGCAGACAGGTTCTCGGAGGTGTAACCAGCCCTAGGTTGTTTTGGGATTGGATATTTGTTGTCTCTGGGCTCAGAGGAGCTGTGATGTACAGTGGAGTGATCTCAAGTAGAGGCTGCTTCCAATCATTTGGGGAACTCCTCCCATAGGTTGGGAGGGGGAGTTTTTGACCCTACAAGGTTTGTACCAGAAGTATAGCAGCCTTAGTCCATTGGGGAACACTGTACTCTGCTGGGATGACCATCAGATTGCTTAACTTCAGCCTTGGTTTTTCCATCTCATCTCATTTGTGTTTTGGGATGATAGTCCTTCCCCTTGGCTCATTGTGGCACAATCAGGAGAAAACTCAGAGTTCTGGGTTTTCCCCCAAAGCTCCCTGGGGAAACAACTGGTCCCGAGGATAGTGGAATGGGTGTGTCTGAGTTGCTGTGGCCTTGGACCTTGATCTCTCCATCTTGAAGTAATCACTTCCTCTTCTTAACTTTGGTAGAACTTTAATCTATACTTCACCTGTGACATTAACAAGGTTCTACCTTGTATTAAAATTGTTGATATATGTATCTTTTCTACCCTATTCAATAGAAATTATTTGAAGGCCAAAGATTTTTATGATTCAATTTTCTATCTTATTTAGCATCTAGCTCAGCTCCTTGAGACAGTAGGCATTCAGGAAAAAATACTTTTTTTGATTTGATTTGGCTTGCTGAAATAAAACAATAGAACTACTTAATAACTAGGAGAGATAGAAATATGTGCAAAAAAATTCCTACCCATTAGTGGAACTCCGAGTCTTTAACAAAATGCTCCTTGTTTTCTCAAGTGCTGCTTCCTCAGCAAACCGCTGGTTGACCTACACTAAAACTTCATCATCAGGCATAGACTCCCCATTTCCCTGATTTATTATAAAGGATTAAAGCGTTCACTGGTATTTACTTTTGATGATTTATGCCTAGATTATATTTGTAGTCAGTGGAAGAAATATTGAAGGGTGTATTCATACCAACATTTTTCAGAAACAGCTTGGCTGAGTGTGGATTGGCATCACATAATAGAAAGAAATAGGAGAAACAGAATCATTTTCAATAGCAATTATCTTGCTCTGTACTAATAATTGTAGGATAAAAATATTCTTTATTCATTCTTCCACTTATTCAGCCAACCAATGGGTCATTATTCATTGAGTCAGTTAAAAGACGTGTGTATGTGGGCAAGAAGGGGGTAATGCCTTCAAGACCTTTCTTATTGGTAATTTTACAATTGAAATCCAGTGGAATTCCTTTATATTATTCATGTGAATGGATAGAACAAATATTCTCCTTAAACTGAAATTTCAAATCTTAATATTTAAAAATAATTTCTTTTTCCCCTAAACTAGTAAAGTACGGTTTGGGAAACTGGTTTGCTTAATACTAATAGGTGTGTACCATATCTCACACTTGAAAAAAAGAAAGTCATTTTTGTTCACAAATAAGGTTTGAAAATATCAGGTTTAAGAGGCTTCTTTGTTGCAGAGCTTCTTAAATATTTTAATATATCAATGTGTTTATGTAATAGCAGGTATAATCTTTGTGTGTTTTATTTATCAATACTTGGGAGCAAAGAAATATCTTATATCTTGTTCATTGTACAAACTTATATTTTGGGGACTAAAGCTTGGTCTGTATATGTAAATTTATATGATAATTTATGTCATAACAATTTCGTGCTTTGTGATTAATATCTTCTAAATGTCATCTTAACAAATCTTTTTGTTTTCTCTCTCTCTCTCAAAAGGATGATGTGGAAGATATGCAAATTAATGGGTTAACTGGGTATGCCAGTCAGAGTTCAGCCACAGAGGCAGCACTATGAGCATCATGGACTAAAGGATTTATTGTAGGACACTAGTTCCCACAGTGGTAGGCATCACTGGGACATGAAGGTCTTTAAGGAAGAGTTAGAGGATCAGAGAAAAGTCACTAGCAGGCCTTCTAAACTCAAGGACATCCAGTTGCTAGAAGGGGACCACAAGGAAGAGTTGATAAAGAGGTCTATGAAAGGCTGTTTTTTATGGTCTGGGGTCAGTGTTGGTCAGCAGGATCAGCAGATGGGAAGGGGAATTAGACATGGAGTGACAGCAAGTGAGGACAAGTTGGAATCTGCTGGACCCATGGATCTCCATTTCACACACTATATCATGGTGATGTTCAAAGTTTAATGGCAGCTGCTTTGCTTTTGCCTTCTAAATCTCTACATACTTCTGTTTTTGCCAACTCAGATTATAAAATAACAGAGAAGGGGATTGTGGGAAATGAAGTTCCATCTTGGGTAAATTGATGGAATAAAGCTCTCACAATGGGATATGGGATATATTTCTGAGCTCCTATCAAAAAAGTATACTTCATCTTGTGTTGTAGTTCTAGTACTAGCTCTATTGTTAGTACTTTGTGATCTTAGGAAAGATACTTAACACTTTTAGTTTCAGTTTCTATATTTGCTAAATGGGGTGGGAGAGCACATAGGCTCTCAGTTTTAAGATTTGAAAAGAACTGTGTGCATCCTCAGCTCATTCCTGCATACAATACATTAAAGTATATTTTGTAGAAGCATAATAAAAATTATATACTCCTATTATATTATAGAAGTGTAATAAAAACTAGGTATAAGTCTCAAAACATTCATTAGCTCCTGGCAAGACCAAAATAAGAACTAAAGAGACATTGTATTTTGTAACCATGAGGGCAAGCTTAAAGAAGATGAAGAAAAAGAAAAGAAAACAAAACAAAACAGTATTCCATTTTACTCCAATGTAGAGCTTTTTCTTAAACATTTAGTTGTCAATGTCATTTCTCCACAAATTATTGTGTGTTGCATTTTTAAAGAAGTTCTAAATAATTGGTTTTTCTTGTTTTGCAATTTCTTTAGTGTGTTATAAGAGATAAAACTTGCTTCATTGGTAAAGTTAATTTCTATTTGAACTTAAATGATTAATAGAGGAAATAGTTCTGACAATAACAAAATGAAATAGCTTACTCCATAATTAAAGAGCTTGCATATATAATGTTACTTCTGTCAAACATTTATGAAGCACCTACTATGTGCCAGTTAGTCTACTAACACTGACAATATGGTTGTTCAAAGAAACACAAGCAACAAGCTAGCTTAATACACAAACATCCATACAGATCATTTCAGTAGGAGGAGCTGGATTCTATGATAGACTGAGTTACATAATCCTATGAGGGCACAGAAGAAAGCCAGGGAAGGCATCTTTGAAGTGGTGGTATGTGGACAAAGGTCATTTTTTTCCCCTCTTAGTTTTGCTTGTTATAGTTTAATGAAAGGGAGTTACTCTGGTGAAGGGAAGAGAAGATGAAAGGGAAATTTGGTCACGGGAACATTAAATGGGAAGAGGCTGGGGAGACATGGCTCATTGTTACAATGTGTGCCAGATATGAGGCTGTGCACCTTATTTAATCTCAGCAAAAATCCCACAAAGTAGAACTACTATTAAGTTATTTTGTGAATCTCAACTATGAGGGAGGAGGAGGCAAAAATCCAGGCTGGAGAGGTAAGAAGAACCTGGGCTCATCTATTGAATAAGCCAGAGGCTTGTTTTCTGAAGGAGGAGATATAGAAAAATGTGTAACATAACGTTGACTAGCACATAGTCAGATTTGTGTTTTTAAACTTCCTAGAATATATCTGGAAGATGAATTTGAAATGGGTAGGAGTTGTAAGGGTGAGAAACTATTGAATTTTGTACTAATAACCCAGGCCTACCTTTGGAGAGTGTTGGAAGAAATGGAGAAGAAGGAATGAATCTTAAAAATATTTAAAAAAGCATTTTACTGTACAGTATTATTAAAAACATTGAACTATGGGGAAATCAAATGTAGCTATTCTTCTCACTCTTAAAATAATTATGGATCTACATATCTTATTACTTGTAAATTATAACTAAAACCTGATTGTAGTTTTAGTCCTTTTTTTTTTTTTTTTAGTTTGGTTGCTTAACCTATGTCCTATCAAGCTTCAGAGTAGTTGAACAGACATAGTCTATGTTGCAGATTGTATGAGTAGCCAATCCTCTATCTTTTGTTGCCTTCTTTATTATTATTATTATCATTATTATTATTATTATTAATTATTATTATTATTTTAAAAGATTCTATTCATCCACTTGATAGAGAGAGACACAGTGAGAAAGGGAACACAAGCAGAGGGAGTGGGAGAAGGAGAAGCAGGCTTCCTGCCAAGCAGGGAGCCCGATGTGGGGCTTGATCCCAGGATCCTGGGATCATGACCTGAGCCGAAGGCAGACACTTAACGACTGAGCCACCCAGGCGCCTCATCCTTCTTTATTATTAAAAAAATAATGAGGCAGCAGTCCACAGAGCTAAAAATAAAAACATTTCATTTCCCAGCGTTTCTTGTACAGGTGGCCATGTGACATAAATCTGTCTAATGAGATGTAAGTGGGAGCCTATTGGGATTTCTGGGAAGATTTTGTTATCTTGATATATCTACCACGTTGTTTTCCTGTCTCAAATCCAGCTGCCATGGCCAGACAGGCAAAAGCCATTTTGTGACAACACACCAAGAATGGTCAAGTAGGGAGGCTGAAAGACACCGTTTGCTTGAACACCTGTATCAGTGCTGAATTACCAAGCCCAGGCCTCTTGTATTTGAGAAAATAAATCCCTTTCCTGCTTAAAACATTGTGTTATGGTTTTTATTATATTTAATTGAATGCATCTTGATTTCTTGTTATGATTGTATCACCTTCCCCAAAAGGCAACTTCAAAAGAAACAGATCTAGGAGGAGACTGGTGATATGTTATCTCCTAATTTTATCCAGTCAACTCATTTTGTCATTCTCCAAGCACCTGAATATTCTTTGGGTGAAAGAGTAGCACTCCGTAAAAAATGCAAACATTTGTGTTTTTTCAGTAGGTGAAATCTTTTAGCATCTTTTGTCATCGGCAGTATTGTAAGAAAAATGAAAAGCTTTTGGCTCACTTTGTGAATTTATGTTTAACAGGAAGAAGAAAAGAGTTGAAGAAGCAGCCTGAAAAAAAAAAAAAGGCTAAAACATCCACTGGACAAGACTGAATTCTACTACCTAGTCAGACTGTTGTCAAGAGATGTGCCAAAAGGTAATGTAGGGAATAAGATAAAGCTAGACTATTTTTTTCTTGAGGTGAAAAGAATACCTTCTAAGCAAGTAGCTGACAAGCAATTATCTCACACTTTTTTTTTTAAACCTTGAGGCATGGACCTTTCTTGGAGATCATTTTCTTTTTTTTAATTAAAATTTTTTAGCAGCATTTTAAAGCATACCCCAAGGGTCACAAATAAAAAAATCACCAATTGCTTAGGTCCAAAGTAGAACCCACTCTTTGTTGTAGATTAAAATATGCTGTTAATCAGCAGTAAAAGTATGTGCAAAACTGCTAAAGAAAGCTTAATCAGGGCAAACTTATGCAGTATGAACTAAAAAAAAAAAAAAAAGTTCAAAAGATAATAGTAAATGGGATATTTTCAACAAGTGATGTGAGAACAATTGGACATTATATGCAAAAAATAAATCCACACATTGATCTTATATTTTTCACAAAAATCAACTCAAAACAGGTAACAGACCTAAACTATAAAACTAGAAGATAACAGGGAAAAAATTAGGTTACCTTGAATGTGGTGAATTTTTAGGTACAACACCAAAAGCAAGATGAAAGAAAATATTGGTAAGTTGGACTTTATTATAACCAAAAGCTTCTGCTTTGCAAAATACACTGTGAAGAAAAGGAAAAGATAAGCCACAGAGTGGGAGAACATATTTGTAAAACATAAAATGAAGAATTTATACACAAAATATACAAAGGATATATATATTCTTTGGTTTGAAACCTCAAAACTAGGAAAATGAATATCCTAACTAGAAATGGGTAAAAAATATGAACAGACACTTCACCAAATATGTATAAACAAATGGCATATAAGCATATTAAAAATATATTCAGTATCATGTGCCATAAGGGGATTATTGATTAATACAATGGGATATCAATACATACCTATTAGAATGATGAAAGTCCAAATAATTAACCTAATAATTCACCATAGCATATGTTGGCAAGGATGTAGAACATTAGGAACTCCCAAACATTGGTATTGGGAATGCAAAATGGTATAGCCATATTGGAAGAGAGTTTGGCAGTTTCTTACAAAGGTAAACACAGTCTTACCATATGATCCAGTAATTGTGCTCTTAGGTATTTGCCCATTTGATGTGAAAATATGTCCATGCAAAAACCTGCACACAAATGTTTCTAATAGCTTTATTCATAATTGTTCAAACTGGAATCAGCCAAGATGTCCATCAACAAGTAAATGGGAAAATAAGCTCTGGCACATACATACAATAGAGTATTATTCAGTAATCAAAAGAAATGAGTTAATAAGCCTTGGAAAGATATGAGGGAAACTTAAATGCATATTGCTAAGTGAAAGAAGCCAAATTGAAAGTCTACATACTGCTTGATTCCAATTATATGACATTCTGTAAAGACAAAACTATAGACACAGTAGAAAAGATGTGTGTTTGGCAGGGACCCAGAGAAGTGAGAGAAAGGATGAATAGGTGGCACACAAGGGATTTTTGGAGCAGTGAAACTATTCTGTATACTACAATGTTGGATACATGACATTATGCATTTATCAAAACCCATAGAACTATATGACACAGAGAATAAAACAATGTAAACTATGGACTTCAGTAGAAAATAAGGTATCAATATTGGTTCATCAATTATAACACATGTCCCACACTAATGCAAAATATTAATAATAAGGAAGATTGTGTATGAGGGAGGAGGATAATGGAAATTCTCTATACTCATTTTTTGTCTGCTCATTTTTTCTGTAAATCTGAAACTATTCTATAAAAAAGGGGTTTATTAATTTAAAAATCTTAATTTTAAATATTAGAACACTAATTTAGTGTAAGTGCACCAGAAATTGTCAGTAAGTCATTCTAAAAAGAAAGAAACCTACAGTGACCATATTAAACCCATGTTCTTTCATTATACTTATAAATAATCACAACAAATCTTAAGAGGAAAAGCATATCATTCTACTTTCTATAAATAAAGGCACTGCATCTTAAAAGTTCTGCAAGTTGCCTAAGAACACACTACTAAGAATTGTTGGAGCTAGGTTCCTTCTACTGGTAAATTCCAAAGCTGTCTATACCTACCATAGTTATGCACTTGGGGTCTGGAATGAGCAGATCTTGCTTCACAACCCAGCTCTGCCATTTTCCAGTTAGGTAACCCTAGGTGCGTCACTTACCTCTGTAAAACTAAATGCCATTCTCAAAATAACTTAATAGTAGTTCTAGTTTGTGGGATTATTATTGGGAATAAATAAAGTTCTTAGCCTAAAACTTGTAACATATTAGTCAATATAAAGTTCTCTCCTCTCATCATCTTCATCTGTACCAGTGGCAATGGGTAAATTAATGATTTAAGGAAGTCTGTGGAAGAAGAGCAAGTACATGGAAGAGCCTAGTTACCAAAAGTAGTGAATGAGTTTTTATAAAAAAAAAAAAATGGTACAAGACTAGCCATTGCTGACACAAGTCTGGGATCAGGTTATTCTTCACTTTTTTTCTTTCTTTCAGTATCTTTATGTAGATAAAGTCAGGGGAGGAATAAACAAAAGCAAAAACAAAATGAACAAAAAGAATATACAGGGCTATTACTTAGCTATTACTTCAGAGGGTAAGTGAGTCATAAACAGACATCTCTAGGCTGGATTTGGATCCAGAAAGGTCCTGTTCCTACTTGACCCTAATGTTATGAGGGTGAGTCAAAAGGTCATGTGAGAATATTATCATCAGGGATTTTAAAGCAGAAACTACTAGAAAAGCCTCCCCATCTAGCTGCTTCCCCAAATTGCAAGGGTGACTGGCAGTTTGGAGTTCTCAGAAAAGTTATAAAATAGAATTAAATTTCCAAGACATTTCAAATGCTCAGGAGGGAATTCCTAATATCTAAAGTGAAGTTTCTAGAGTAGTGCACCTACTTAAACCCACTTTGATATGTGGACAAAGGCTATACCACAATGCCTGGCAAAATGTAGGTGCACTATCAATATTGAATAAATGAATGACTAACTTTTCCACTCCCACGCCAATATCATTACTTTTCCTGGTATGCCTCTAGAAACAACTGCTGTTTGACCACTCTTCTGGAGAGTCTAAGGATAACTGAGCAAAGTTTTGGAAGCGTTAGGGAATTGCCACTTAATAGCTCCATGTAGGTGTAGTCTCAAAATACAGTCCCTAAAAGGACACACAAAAGGTTGATGGCTAGCTTCTCTGGACCAAAGAAAGGAGATTATTTTCTCTAAGTCTTGCAGTTAAAATTTTTTGAATAAAAATGGAGCCCAGGAAGGAACAGAAATTGAGCCAGGCACTTTGTGTGACTGGGACTCTGTTATGGACTGAATATTTTTGTACCCCCATAATTCATGTTGAAGCCCTACCCCCCTCCCCACTACCCTGTGATAGTATTTGGAGATGGGTTCTTAAAGGTAATTAGGTTTAGATTAGGTCATGGGAGTGAGGCACCACAAACAGATTAGAACTCTTATAAGAGGAGGAAGGGAAATCAGAGCTAGCTCCACTCCTCCTGCCCACATGTGAGGACACAGTGAGAAAGTAGCCATCTGCAAGCCAAGAGGAGAACTGTAACCAGAACCTGATCATGCTGGCACCCTGATCTTGGACTTCCAGCCTCAAGACCGCTGAGAAAATAGATTTCTGTTGTGTAAGCCACCTGCTCCCATTTTGTGGTATTTTGTTACGGCAACTGGGCAGATTAAGACAGATTCTCTTTGAGCCCACAAATAAACTCATTTTATATGGTCAGTTAATCTATGACAAAGGAGGCAAGAATATACAATGGGGGAAATCTCTTCAATAAATGGTACTGGGAAAACTGGACAGATACATGAAAAAGAATGAAAACAGACCACTTTCTTACACCAGACACAAAAATAAACTCAAAATGGATTAAAGACCTAAATGTAAGACTTGAAGCCATAAAATTCTTAGAAGAAAACATAGGCAGTAATCTCTTTGACATTGGCTGTAGAAATACTTTTGTAGATATGTCTTTTCTGGCAAGAGAAACAAAAGCAAAATTAAACCATTGGGACTATACCAAACTAAAAAACTTTTACACAGGAAAGGAAACCATCAACAAAACAAAAAGGCAACCTACTGAAACAGAGAAGATATTTGCAAATGATATATCCAACAGGGGTTAATATCTAAAATATACAAAGAACTCATAAAGTTCAACACTGAAAAAAACAAATAATCTGATTAAAAAACGTGCAGAACTTCTGAATAGACATTTTTCCAGTGAGAACATAAAAATGGCCAAAAGACACATGAAAAAGTACTCAACATCACTGATCATCAGGGAAATGCAAATCGAAACCACAATGAGATATCACTTCATACCTGTCAGAATGGATAGTATCAAAAAGGTAAGAAATAACAAGTGTTGGTTAGGATGTGGCAAAAAGGTAACTCTCCTGCACTGTGGGTGGGAATATAAATTGGTGCAGCCTTTTTATGGAGGTTTCTTAAAAAAAAAAAATAGAAATACCATATGATCCAGTAATTCTACTTCTGGGTATTTACTTGAACAAAACAAAAACTAATTCAAAAAGATATGTGCCCCTATGTTTATTGCGGTATAAAATCCAAGATATGGAAGCAAACTAAGTGTCCATCAATGGATGAATGGATAAAGAAGTTGTGGTGTATATATATACCCAATGGAATATTACTCAGCCATAAAAAAGTATGAAATCTTGCCATTCACAACAATGTGTATGAACCTATAAGTATTTATGCTAAGGGAAATAAGTCAGATGGAGAAAGACAAATACCATATAATTTCACTTGTATCTGGAATCTAAAAAATAAAGTAAAACAATCAAACAAAACCAGAAACAGACTTACAAATATGGAGAACAAACTGGTAGTTGTCAGAGAGGTGGAGTGTGAAGGGGATGGGTGAAATAGGTGAAGGGAATTAAGAGGTACAAACTTCCAGTTATAAAATAAATAAGTTACAGGAATGAAAAGTGCAGCATAGGGAATATACTCAATAATTCTTTAATAACTTTTTATGGTGAGAAATGGTAACTATGCTTATTGAGGTGAGCATTTCTCAAAGTATATAATTGTTGGGTCATTATGTTATACACCTGGAACTAATATAAATTTGTATGTCAAATGTACTTCAATTAAAAAAAAAAGACTCTTTGGGCATGGTGATAGTCATGATTGAACCAGGGGAAGGTGAAAGAAGGAAGGCCCTGGAGTAGGTAGATCTTGCTTTAATTAATAACACAAATTATATGATATCATTATGATCCAAACTAAGCTAAATAGGGCTGTACAAAGTAACCAAAACAAGGAATCAAAAAGAGAGGTTCTCAGGGGTCCTTGCTATCAGCCAGTTATTTTGAGGCTTCAAAGCTCTTTAGTTTCTTTTGAGATCAATGTAAAGTGATAAATCAACTTAGATCAAAATATCATATTTCATCAATTTTAAGACACATTTGTTTCTATTCGTATTTTCCCATATCTGAAACTAGAATGTGTTTGACAATCAATGGCCTCCTACAATAATCAGTACTATTTTCTCCTTGTGTAATCACTCATAAAATAATGATATATCTTACAATTGAGACTGCTAGATTCAATGAAATATGATATGAAGAATGTAGCTCAGTATTTTTCATTATCTTCTCATGTGATCATTTCATTCATTTATTAAATATGTATTTACTTAACCAATAGCATTCTAGTTTCCATCTGTCTTTGGTACTGAATTTAAAGATGAATCAGGCCCCTGTCTGCAGAAAACTCGCTGCTGAGCAAGGCTGACTTGCACACAAATAAAAAACAGTCACAGTGAGGATGAGAAAGACCAGATATATAAGATGTGCTTTGGTAAAGTTTGGGTAATGGTGTGAATTTCTAAGATAGACAATACAAAAGGAAAACACGTTTTGATAAGAACCTAGTAAGTTTTAAATATCTTCCAAACATTCATGAGTTGATGTGAGGTTCTGGACCTTAGGAAAGAGCCCTGGGATAGTTATTTGGATGAATGAGGCATTGGTATGTGGTTGGCATTGGTATCAACTAAATTGCTCCGGATAAACATGTGGAGTAAGAAAAAGCCAAGGATAGAGCTTTGGGGGTACACCAGGACAGGAGTGATCAGGCAAGAAGGTAACCTGGAAGAAGTAGTCCTTAGGAAGACCCACAGAAAAGTTACAGGAGCAAACTTTGCTACAAAATAATTCAGTGAGATGGATCTGCAGAGTCTATTAGGTATGGAAATTCAGATGATAGTTGATATCATCATTAAAAACATTCTCTGTGCTAATATTTAATATTGTTTCCTTAGTTTTTACTAAGCAGTGATGGAGTTTCCAATGATCATGTGAGGTTCCATGTTCTGCACACTGCTGAGGAAAACTTTTTTTTTTGTTTTATATGCTACACAATGTGTCTTGTATAGGTCCTGTCAAACTGAATTCCTCCAGGAATTTAATTGCAAGCAAAGTTTCTATCATCTGCAATACTATTGCATTTCCTTTAATCAGACAGTGAGAATATGTGATCCATTATTTCACTTTTTCTCTTGGCTGCCAGGAAGGTCAGAGCTAAAAAAAATGCTCAATCATAGTGTCCTTCTGACCCCAGATTCTGGACAGAATTATCTCTACCCCTTTTACTATCTCCTTTGCCTTTGTCTTTTATGGTTTTGTGTGTTTATTAAAAGGAACTTCAAATATATTTTGAAAAGATGGGAAATATAAATTATAAATAATTGAAAATAAATAAAAACATGACCATCATGTGGTATAGAATTCCTTTGATTTTTCTACTGAAATAAGGTCTAGGGCATGAGTTAGTAGTTAATATTAATGTGTAGAAATAAAGGCTTGCATTGTTGGTCTCCCTTTGTTTAATCTGTGACAGCAGCTCTTTATTCAAACTATTTTAAGAATTGAGCTCATGTCATTAATGTTTCAGGTGCACTAATCAAATAATAAACCCCAAATCCACCTTGATTTCAATCTTTTCAATCTGTATTCAGGACACTAGGGAAAATAATCAGTGTTTGCTGAAGGAATGAGGAAAAATTGGAGAGAAAATAAACGTTATTTTTAACCAACTGAGCCACCCAGGCGCCCAATAAATGTTATTTTTAAAACCCCTTTGGAATATATTAAATAGGAAGAAAAATTTGACAGCTATTTTAAAGGTAGTTGACAGCTTCTCTTAAAAAAATATCATATTCCTTACTAATGTGAAAATTATGCCATAACATATTTAGAACTCTTAGTATAGAAAAATGGTATGTTTCTTAATTGTTTTAAGAATGTTGCTTAAATTTGTCTTATTGGTGATTAGCAAGAATTGAAAGTACCTTAATTTCTTACCAAGCTCTTATGGACTAGGCCCTTGGTGGCGGTGATCTGTTTCCAATGGTGCTATTAATGCCTATATCAAAGAGCTGATGGGAGCAAAGGTGACTTAATAATGGTAAAAGTCATAGCTACAACATTTAGGAAATCACAACATGCTGGGCACTGTGCAAACAATCTTACATTCATTGTTGTATTAAGTCCTTACACCAGAATGATTATTATCACTATTTTTCAGGTGAGGAATCTGAGGCCTAGAACAGTCACCTAGCCTGAAGTGCTAGAGTTAAGATTTTAACCTATAATTTTAACCATCATGTTCCATTGTCCTGGAATTTATCCTTCTCAAATGCAATTATTCTTCAGGTTTTGTCTATTTTATTTTTAAATATTTACTAAATTCATTCTGGAGTGTTTGTCATTATTCATTTCTAGTCTTACTGTCTTTCTTTTATTCCTGAACTATTGCAAAAATCCCCATAATAGAGGATTCCCAGCATGGTAGAATGAAGAGGTCACCATATTCTATCCTCAAAGGACAATGATAAAACTAGAGAATATTATCAAAAACAAGCATTCAGAGCCCTGGGAATTGACAATGATTGTTAAAACAAACTGTGAAGCCCTGGTTAGTGAAAAACTACTAATATTCAGGTAAGTAAAGGGGGAATTCAAAGTATTCTTACCTGTAGCTGTTTCCCTTTTGATAATAAGTAGCAAAATGGCAAACATGCATCCAACCATACCAATAATTACATAAAATGTGAATAAATTCAGCATCCAAATCAAATGCAGACATTGTCGGACTGAAATAAAAAAAATGAGATCCTACTCTATGGTGTCCACAAGAGACACACTGTAGATTCAGACTCAATGGATTGAAAGTAAAGAGGTGAAAAAGATAACACATGCAAATGGTAACCATCAAGGATCTGGAATAACTACATTTGTATCAGACAAAATTGACATTAAGACAGATATATTGCTAGAGACAAGGAAGAATATTTTATAGTGATGAAAGAGTTATTTTTTCAGGTAGATACAGCAATAATACATATATATACACACCTAATTACAGTACCCCTCAAATATGTAAAGCAAAATATAACAAAAGTGAAGGATAAACAGACATTTGAACAATAATAGAGACTTTTACACCCCACTCTCAAAAATTGAAAACAAACTAGACAGAAAGTCCACAAAGATACAGAAGACTTAAACAACACTCCCCACCACCTTGACCTAATTGACATTTGTAAAACACTCCAGCCAATAAACAGTTGAATTCTTTTCAAGCACACGTCTTGAAATCTTCAGCCCAGGTAAGTTATTAGGTCATAAAACCAATTTCAACGAAGTTAAAAAGATAAACTTATACAAACTGTGTTCTCTGAATGCAAGGGGATTAACTTAGAAATGAATCAAGCCCTTTGCATCACTGCAAAGGGTACACAATTAGAGTTCACTAGTTTTTACACCTTGTTTATCTGTACCTTATTTATGCGTGGTGATGAGTATCTCTAAAATACGTAGACTACCCCTTATGTAGAATACTATTAATTCTAACTTTAATATCCAATTTGTGAATTAAAGAGGGATTGATCTAATTGATTCAGTCATAAAATATTTCCTGACTGCCTACTTTGTGTTAGGCACTGTTTTTGTTGTTGAGGATACAGTAATGAATAAGAACAAACTTAAAAAAAAAAAAAAATCCCTGTCTTCACTTAATAAAGGAGGAGGATAAAAGAAGATATATAATTAAATTTAATGTATATATAGAAAGCACTAGAGGCACCTGAGTGGCTCAGTTAGTTAAGCATCCGACTCTTGAATTTGGCTCAGTTTATGATCTTAGGGTCATGAGATCAAGCCCTACATCAAGGGCTCCGCACTTGTCAGGGAGTCTGAGATTCTCTCTCTCTCCTTCTGCCCCCACCCACGTGCTCTCTCTCTCTCTCTCTCTCTCAAATAAATAAATCATATTCCATGCTCATGGATCAGAAGAATGAACATTGTTAAAATGTCTATGCTACCCAGAGCAATCTATACCTTCAATGCCATCCCGATCAAAATTCCAATGGCATTTTTCAAAGTGCTGGAACAAACAATCCTAAAATTTATATGGAATCAGAAAAGACCCTGAATTGCCAAGGAAATGTTGAAAAAGAAAAAGCTGGGGGCATCATGTTGCCCGATTTCAAGCTATATTACAAAGCTGTGATCACTAAGACAGCATGGTACTGGCACAAAAACAGACATATAGACCAATGGAACAGAATAGAGAGCCCAGGTATGGACCCTCAACTCTATGGTCAAATAATCTTTGACAAAGTAGGAAAAAACATGCAATGGAAAAAAGACAGTCTCTTCAATAAATGGTGCTGGGAAAATTGGACAGCCACATGCAGAAGAATGAAACTCGACCATTCTCTAACACCATTCACAAAGATAAACTCAAAGTGGATGAAAGACCTCAATGTGAGACAGGAATCCATGAAAATCCTAGAGGAGAACATAGGCAGTAATCTCTTTGACATCGCCCACAGCAACTTCTTTCAAGATACATCTCCAAAAGCTAGTGAAACAAAAGCAAAAATGAACTTTTGGGACTTCATCAAGATAAAAAGCTTCTGCACAGCAAAGGAAACAGTCAACAAAACAAAGAGGCAACCCACAGAATGGGAGAAGATATTTGCAAATGACACTACAGACAAAGGGCTGGTATCCAAGATCTATAAAGAACTTCTCAAACTCAACACCCAAAAAACAAATAATCAAGTCAAAAAGTGGGCAGAAGATACTAAAAGACACTTCTCTGAAGAAGACATACAAATGGCTAACAGACACATGAAAAAATGTTCATCCTCATTAGCCATCAGAGAAATCCAAATCAAAACCAAATTGAGATACCACCTTACACCAGTTAGAATGGCCAAATGGCAGGGAAAGAAACAACAAATGTTGGAGAGGTTGTGGAGAAAGGGGAACCCTCTTACACTGTTGGTGGGAATGCAAGTTGGTATAGCCACTTTGGAAAACAGTGTGGAGGTTCCTCAAAAATTTAAAAATAGAGCTACCCTATGACCCAGCAATTGCACTCCTGGGTATTTACCCCAAAGACACAGATGTAGTGAAAAGAAGGGCCATATGCACCCCAGTGTTCATAGCAGCAATGTCTGCAATAGCCAAACTGTGGAAAGAGCTGAGATGCCCTTCAACAGATGAATGGATAAAGAAGATGTGGTCCATATATACAATGGAATATTACTCAGCCATCAGAAAGGATGAATATCCAACTTTTACATCAACATGGATGGGACTGGAGGAGATTATGCTAAGTGAAATAAGTCAAGCAGAGAAAGTCAATTATCATATGGTTTCACTTATTTGTGGAACATAAGGAATAGCATGGAGGACATTAGGAGAAGGAAGGGAAAAATAGGGGGAGGGAATTGGAGGGACAGATGAACCATGAGAGACTATGGACTCTGAGAAACAAACGGGGTTTTAGAGGGGAGGGGGGGAGGGGGCTTGGTTAGCCAGGTGATGGGTATTAAGGAGGGTACGTACTGCATGGAGCACTGGGTGTTATACGAAAACAATGGATCGCGGATCACCACATCAAAAACTAATGATGTATTGTATGGTGACTAACATAACATAATAAAATTTAAAAATAAATTAAAAAAAGAAAAAAATAAATCTTGGGGCATCTGGGTGGCTCAGTCAGTCAAGTGTTTGCCTTTGGCTCAGGTCCATGATTCTGTGGTCTTGGGATTGAACCCTACATCAGGCTCCCCACTCAACCAGTGGGGAATCTGCTTCTCCCTCTCCTCCACTCATGCTCTCTCTCACTCTCTCTCAAAGAAATAAATAAAAATCTTTAAAAGAATAATAAAATAAATCTTAAAAATATATTTAGAAAGCACTAAATGTTATGGGGAAATATTAAACAGGGAATAAATATAGGTAATGCTGGGGTGGTGAGGTAGGGTTGCACATTTAAAGTCAGGAAAGTCCTGGTTGAGAAGGTGATATTTGAGCAAAATTTGGAGGAATGAACCATGTAAATATTGCAGGAAGAGCACTCCAGGTAGACGAAACAGTAAGTGCAAAGCCTCTGGGGTGGAAGTGGGCTTCCAGTGTAGAAGTAGAAGACAGTAGAAGAGCAGGAAGGCCATTGTATCTGGAGAAGAGTGAACTAGGGGGAGGATGGCAGGAGATGAGGTCAGGGAGGTAACAGGGCTAGATTGTGTGATAAGGATTTTGCTTTACTAAGTGAACCATGTGAGGATGGAGTTTGAAGAGAGGAATAACATCATCTAGCTTTCAATAGTTAATAGGACATTCTGGCTGATGTGATGAAATAGAATGTAGGAGGTCAAGAATAGTAGCAGAAAGGTAGATGAGAAAGCTACTGTGTTTTTCCTTGCAAGAGGTGATGGTGGCTTGGATCCAGGGTGAGCGCTGGAAGTAGTGAGACATGAATGAATTCCACATATACAGTGTAGTGAAGGAAAGCCAAAACATCTAACACACGGGGCATGTGGAATGAGAAAAATAAAGAAGTTAAAAATGACTCTAAGGTCATGAATGAAAACCTATTTTGCAGGTTCATTTTAGTAATGAACAAAGCCTCTGCTGTTGCCTGAAGCACTTGTGGTGGACAGATCTGGAGTGTGTCCTTTCTAATTAAGTGCTTGCTGATCATTCATGTCCTGTGCTTTCCTCATTAAGGCAACTGGCTGCCTCTAGAGTAGGGGTCAGCAAACCTTTTCTGTAATAGGCAAGACAGCAATATTTAGGCTTTGCAAACAAGACTAAACTCTGCTGCTGTAGACAATACATAAACAAATATGCTTGACTGTGTTCCAAAAACACTTTATTTATGTAAACAAGTGGCAGGCAGGAATTGGCCTGCATGCCATAGTTTGCTGACTCCTGTTCTGGAGTGTAGCTTAAACATAATATCTCCCTGTCCTCAATACCATGCACTTATCCAGCTCTCCCATCTTCTTGTAGTTCTTTCTGTCCCATTGGCTTATAAAGCTTTTCTCTCCAATACTCACATAACTTTCCACACCCATTTCAATCAAGTCCCTGTTTGTAAGCCATTTCCTCAGAGGGGCCTTCCTGAACCCCAGACAAAAATATCACCCTCCTCTCACCCTTTTTCTCTTTGGCTAATGTTTCTTCATAGCCATTGTCACTGTTGATATCACATGTGCTTATTTTTTTATATGTTTGTTATGTATGTGCCCTGCTAGAATGTATGCTCTGTGAAGGTAGTGAATTTTTTTCTGTAACTATAACAGTTCCTAGTAAGCAGTAGACACCCTGTGTTAGAATCGTGAATGCTGGGTCTTCCTCTACCATCACCTTCCTGACATTCCGGGCCCCTCTGATACAGTCACCATTTAGATCTGAACCCCTTACAGTCCACTATCACTGCCCTCTCCACCAACGCATGCATGGACCCACATCATTCTTCTCATCATAATATTTTTCATGGTAATTTGAAATCATTTATTTAGTTATTCTTTACTTCCAACAACAAGAACCAAATATCATTCATCTTTCTGTCTGCAGTGCCTAGTATAGTGAATTGTATAGAATATACATGCTCAATACATACTTCTGATAATGAATTCATTGTATATGCATAAGATGGGCAGTGAATAAAGTCATTTATTATATTTCTTACCAATGAATTCATTATGAGTTGATAACACTTAAAGAATGGAACTAGGAAAGAGGCAGGAGGTCAGACTAAAAAAATAGTCTTCTGTTTTCCACTTTATACCATTTGATATCATTTTTGCATGATTTGGGACTCAGAGGTAAAAGATTGTTTTAATGATTCCTGAAAATGTCATCTTTTTCATGTTTCCACAATAAATTAATGAAAGAGATGGCATTTTTTATGATTGGTTATATGAAGGCTGCCAGTATGATAAACCAAAATATCTGACAAAATTTAGCTATGATTTTGTGGGTCTGCTTCATGATATGAACTCCTGAGGATAAATTCCTGGCACATGCCACAAGGCCAGTGCCACATTCAATTCTGAGGCTACATGGCACCTTTGAACCATGAGGGTGCATGCACATCAACAGTGGTCCCTTGATTTTACCTGTATAGGAGGAAATTCTGCTTATAGAGTTTACTATTACTCTGAAGGTTCTTAGTGCTACAACTTCTCTGAGAAGAAAGGCATTGGGAGAAGGATTGTGGGACCATCACTCAGGGTCATGATGATTAGGGGCCATCAAGATTTGTTGCATAAAAAGAGGGGAAAGTATAGTATTTATAGGCATTTGCTTATATTGTCAGAAAGATACAATAAAGGATAAACCAAAAGCTAATGAAAAGGATTGTATGGAAAATGAAGAAACAGGCTATAGGGAGGGAAAGAGTCAAAATGAGACTCCGTGAATGTCTAATTTCTAATGTTTAGAATTTTGATTTTGGACTATGTTTGATACTTGAACTAAATAAATGTAGATGTTTTAAGACACTTGTATCAAGAAAAGGATCAGTTTTTAAAATATAAAACAGACAAAAACAGTGGCATAATCACAAAAAGAAAATATATTTCATTTTTTATAGCACAGTGTGTTGACTGTACATCCTTACTGGATTATATTCTAAAGAAAAAACAAGAACAAAAAATTTAGATGGCATTCAGCAAACTTGTTGTTTGTAGTAACATTAATATGGTTATTATGAAGTTATTTTTATGAATTATATAACCATCTTATTATATAACAGGATAAAGCAAGTAAGTAATTAAGTTCATGCCATTAGGAACCAAGGTTATGAGCATAAGGAAAAGAAATTCCAGATAAAGTTTAAACATATAAGTAAAAACCCTGTATTTTTGAGTTAGGAAATACCAGTGTGTGTGTGTGTGTGTGTGTATCTATATCTATCTATATCTATATCATCTATATCTATATCATCTCCATGGTTTATATTACTTTTTCATATATATATGAAATATATATGAACTTCATATATGAATACATAAATGTACATGAATATATAAATGTGTGTGTGTGTATATATATATACACATATATACATTTTTTTCTACTTCTGACCACAGAAAATTCCAAGAAATAATGACAAGCCAGTAGCAATGAGAAACTCTGGACTCTATATTGTACCTCTTAAATATAATTTTTCATACCAGGTTACATCAGAGAAGTAATTGATTCTAGTTCTAGGGCAGAAGATGTTCACGATCAGCCTAGAGCCTTGTTCCAGAAAACAAGGAACCTATTAAAAACAACTGAAGCTATACAAATGGACATAGGAGCCATGTTGATGGGACTCATGTTGATCAACACTTGGAGAATTTTAGCATCCGAGTAATAAAAATACTCAAAATGGTTCAAAACACATCACTTATATAAAATCCATGAATTCATAATAATGCAAAAAGAAAACTTGATGTGACTTCTGAGGATCTTCAAGGCACCAATTCATTATTCTAAAAAGTGGTATCTTTTTGAATGGTATTTCAGAGTAAATAAAAAGTTCTTTTTTTTTTTAAATTTTATTATGTTATGTTAATCACCATACATTACATCATTAGTTTTTGATGTAGTGTTTCATGATTCATTGTTTGCACTGGGTGTTATATGCAAAAAAAAAAAAAAAAAAAAAGAAAGGAAAAGTTCTTTATAGAATAATTCCAACTATTAAATACAGACAGTATCATAAAATTAACATCAAATGGTTCTAGGCATTGATTGTAAATGGCTACTAAAATTATTAAATGACAGGTTGATGAGAAACTTGTTACAGCATTGGGCTGACATCAAGGAACCCACTGATCAATCTTAACATCACCAAAGGGATCAAATTATATATACCTTCTGAGGTGATCTGCTAGGAATGACACAGGACAACCACCTCATGTAGTATTCTTGCCAAAAGAATTAAACTTAAATCTGACTATGGACTCTGAGAAACAAACTGAGGGTTCTAGAGGGGAGGGGAGTGGGGGGATGGGTGAGCCTGGTGATGGGTATTAAAGAGGGCACGTATTGAATGGAGCACTGGGTGATATATGCAAACAATGAATCGTGGAACACTACATCAAAAACTAATGATGTAATGTATGACGATTAACATAACATAATAAAATTTTAAAAAGGTAAAAAAAAAGCAAAAAAAGAATCTGATCAAACCTCTAGAATCTATCAACTGATTTACATGAAATACAAGAAATTAACTTTCATGTTCAGTGACATGTAGGCAATTACCCAAATCCAGAATATAGGGATTTCTTTGGGGACAAATAGTCCACCTTCTTCAACAAATAAGTGGCATTAAAATAAAAACTGGGTTAAAAAAAATTGAAGAGTCATATCAACCTGATGAAATGTGGGAAACTTGTTTGAATACTGATTGCAAATTAAGCAAATCTAAAAGAATGTTTTTGATGTAATGAGGAAAATAAGTCCACAGTCTGAGTATTAGACATTGCTAAGGAATTAATATCATTTTGGGGGTGTGTGTAATATTATTCAGGAGTGGTAATACTGAACTATGTATAGGTGAAATGATAAAGTAACAAAGATTTGCTCTGAAAATCCAAGTGGAACTTATATATAAAAACATGCTGATAATTGTTGAAGCTAGGTAGTCACTCCCTGGAGGTTTTTATGCTCTTTTCTCTACTACTAACATGTTTAGAAATTTTCATAGTAATAAGTTAGAAGAGTGAGTTTTGGCTTTGATAACCACATTTTCTTCAAAGGGAATGGTGAATAGTCTTTAGGCTGGAATTATGTCTTACAGTCTTAAACATTTTTGGTCTGCCTTCCAATGCTCCCAAGACTGTCAGTCATTGGCCACTTTAAAAAACAGCAAGTCAGGATAATGGCCATCAGCCTTATGTCCTAAACACTTTATATGTAGTAGTTTAACATTTAAGTGCTGGGAGTTAGTGTGGCAGAGGTGGCTAGTTGACAAGAATATTCATGGCTCCATTTCATAGGGTAGATATTTGCTGGGAAGTTGCTGGCTATTTAAAATTAGATTTTCTAGTCCTTTTGCATCTATGTGTGGCCATATGCCTAGTTCTCACCACTGGAACAATGAGAGTGATGAGTATCACACTGGCTTAGAGGGTTAAATAGTATTGTCCAGTGCTCCATATTTTCTCTTCCTTCCACCTGCCTCCTCCTCATGTGCTGTTGGAATGGCATCAGGACAACCTCAAATCACAGGATTGTGGAATCACAAGATGAAATCAGCCTGTCTTTGAGTTACTGGTGTGAGGTTGCTTTAAAGATCTTCTCAGTCAGGGGCAGTTACACTGAAATTTGTGTCAGCAAGAAATCTACTGTGTCAAGCCACTGATACTTTGGGGGTTTTGTTACAGCAGATTACCTATCCTGATTAATTCAGTTGTGTATTATCATCTGATTTTATTTTATTTTATTTTATTTTATTTTATTTTATTTTTTTAAAGATTTTATTTATTTATTTGAGACAGAGAGAATGACAGAGACAGAGAGCACATGAGAGGGGGGAGGGTCAGAGGGAGAAGCAGGCTCCCTGCCGAGCAGGGAGCCCGATGCGGGACTCGATCTGGGGACTTCAGGATCATGACCTGAGCTGAAGGCAGTCGCTTAACCAACTGAGCCACCCAGGCGCCCTCATCTGATTTTAAAATAAGGAAACCAAGCTGGAAAATGCAGGATAACTTGCCCATAAAACAATAATTAGAAAATGGCAGAACCAGGACCTGAATCTTGGTCCACTAATCCTTAAGAATATGCTCCTAACCACCACACTATACCAAAACATTCCGTGGTACTGAGACTTTCTGGGTGGATTATTTATGAATTATACTCCAGCAGCCTTATTACTCCTTACGTTGTTTCTCAGGTTCTGGCTTCAAACTCTGGATCACTTTTCAGAATCCTTCTTATCCTTGAAACTAAGGCTTCCCTGAATCCTATCTTTTCTTTTATTGTTTTGTGTTATTTATAATGGCCTGGCTTGTTTCTTAGAAATAAGTTGTCCATGAAGATTCCTCATCTTGAAGAAATTGGGTTTCTGGTTCTTTGTCAATCAACAGCTTATTCTCTGGAAAAGCTTTCCCAGGGAAAATACAATGTAGTAAGTTAGTTATTTTACAAATAGCTACTGAGACTAGTTGTTCTCAACATCTTTGAGACCAGCAGTTCTCAAAGAGTGGTCCCTGGACCAGCAACATATATATCATCAATCTCTGGGAACTTGTTAGAAATAAAAGTTTTCAGAGCATAGCCCTGACCTACCGAATCAGAAACTCTGGAAATGGGTCTTGGCAATCTGTGATTTAACAAGCACTCTGGGTGATGATGATGTACACTAAAATTTGATAACCATTGACTCACCCAACCTCTTTAAAATTGTAATCAGAGTTAAAACAAACAATGAAACAAAATATATGGTTCCTTCAAAACTTTTGTAATTATATTGTAACTTTTGAGGGACTGTTAGAGGGTCCCTAAATGTCTTTATCAACATCTGGGCATTATTATTTCCTCCTTCTAACTGGGAATTCTCTTAGGACTACTTTAGCTTGCTCCTACATTCTTTTTACTCTAAACAGCTTTGTATTTTTGCAGATTTGTTTTCAGCCCACTTCTTCTTATGCCATTGTTATTGCTACTTCTTTCTGAATTCTATTTGTCTTTGCTCTCTCTTTTTGCTCATGAGTCAGGCTCCATTTTGCTGCCTTTATTTCCCCTCTTACTCTCCCTTTCTGTCCTTATTTTCATTTGCTGTTCCATAAAGGCTGCAGAGTGAAGGTTTCTTTCTTTCTTTTTTTTAAACAAAACTTTATTGGTAATCGTTTTCAAATATTTACAACAGCGCACTGTTCATGAGGAAGTCGTGTCCTCTGCAGCACACAGGTTGAATTGACCCCGTACCCACCTGGGGCCCCACCCCAGGCCAGGGAGCTCCTCCTGGATGGGGAGAAGTTATGAGAGGGACAAATATGAGGATGAATGGGGTGGCTCCCCACTTTTCTGTTAAGAGAGAAAAAAGCACAAATGGAGGGGGAAGGGGTGATGGACAGTTGGCAGCTAAGCAGAGGAGGAGGAGGGTGGAGGCTGCTAGGTGAATAAAACAGGCAGCCCCTCCCCAACAACCCTGGCCTTGAACCCCGGCCAAGATGGGGAGAAAGACTTTGCCTTCTTTTGAGGGGGGTAGCCTTCCCAACTGAGCAGAGAGGAGGCTGGGCATTAAAATCTAGTTGAGAATAAAATTAGAGTTTGGGGAGAGTGCTGGTGGGAGGAAAGACCCTGGGCTTGGGGCTCCCCTTCTATCTTTTCCAGGGACAACTTCTCTTTGACAGGGAGAGGGGCAGCTGCTTTCTTTGTCTTGGCAGAAGCCTGAGGGTGAAGAAAGTTCTGCTGGGGCAGAAGGGGACAGGGGCTTCCTAAAGGGGCTGAGACCCTTCCAGGCTTGCCAGGGGACCCCCCATCACCCCCAGCCCCCCAGGTTAGGGGAGGTCAGCAGAGGAGATTAGCAGCTTGGGGTGGAGGTTTGAACCCCAGCTCCTTCCTTTACGAATTCAGTTTGCTTCCCAGCCTTGTTAAAATGGATTTGGGAAGGGGGCAGCATGGGAGGGGTAGGGATTGCCTGTTTTCTAAGAACAAACCTCGAATTACTGACATCTTTAAGTGGTCCCAACTTGACTTCCTGGCCACTTCAGGTCATGAATGTCCTTGGCTACACCTCCATCATGACTACTTTTTAAAAAATAGGATTATAGGTGCAGAGAGTTCACTTCATTCTAATCCTTACTTCATGGTGTACTGTTATATCAATTTATGCAAAGTCTCCCTCATTTAATGGTATATTTATTTGATTTTATCCCTGGTACCCTTATTTTTCTCCCTCTTAAAAACAACTACTTCTCCTGGGTTTGATAAATATCCTTGAATTTTTATCTTTGTAAAGTATCTAATTTTTATGTATATTTGTTCTAAATTTACACACATGGCATTGTTAGAAAAATTTACCTTGTTTATTATTTTTACTCCATACCATTTTTAAGAGCTGTCCATGCTGTCGAGTATAGATGTCTTTTGTACTTTCTACGTATTGGATAGTACTTGATAGTGTACAACCAACATATTTTCCTTATTTTTTTTTCTTCCTTCACTCTCAGAAATAAAGCTACTTATCTTACTATGGAAATGTCCTTTATTTGCATAGAAAATAATGGCTCTTGGCAGAGTACAGCAGGAGGCCCATCGCGCTGGTGGGCAAAACAAGACCTGGCTCTGTGGTACTTCTTGGTTTCCACCTGTGAGTCTGTCACAGCTCCAACTTGGAAGAATTTATCTGCTTTTTATTTTTAGCTCTGTTTCCCATTAAGTATGAGGTACCTCAATATATTTCTTTTTTCTTTTTTCATCTTTAAATGAAGAGTTCAGTGGATCATTCTTCCCTGTATTTATTTTAACAGAGTTGTCCGTTTTCTCTGCCCAGTGGCAAATGAACACATTCTCATTTGTTCAATTAAATCCTAGGTTTCACAAAAAGTATAATTCCAATACAATTTTTACAGTAAATTCTTGGGTAGTTGGAGACATACTTGTGTGTTTCACAGGTAAGAGTTAAGAAATGCAATTGCATCCAAAAATAGGTAATTAAAATAGGAAAATTAAAAGCTTCTATGCATCAAAGGATACTATCAACAGAGTAAAGGTAGCCTACAAAATGGGGAAAACTGTTTGCAAATCATAGTCTGATAAGGGACTAATATCCAGAATATATAAAGAGTTCCTAGAATTCAGCAACAAATAAAGAAACAACTCAATTAAAAAATAGGCAAAGGACTTGAATAAACATTTCCCAAAAAAGATATATGAATGGCCAATAAACAAATGCAAAGATGTTCAACATCATGAATTATCAGGGAAATGCAAATCAAAACCACATTGAAATCAACTTCCTATGCATTAAGATTCCTATTATCAAAAAAAAAAAAAAAAACCCAAAAACTAGAAAATAACAAATGTTAGAAAGAATGTGCAGAAATTGAAACCTTTGTGCTTTCCTGGAAGGAATATAAAATGGTGCAGCCTCTGTGTAAAATGGCATGGTTACTCTTCAAAAAAAATAAAAATAGAATTACCAGATGATCCACCAATTCCACTTCTGGGTATACACCCAAAAGAATTGAAAGCAGGGTCTCAGAGATATTTGAACACCCATGTTCATAGCAGCATTGTGTAGAAGCTAAAATGTGGAAGCCATCTAAGTGTCCATTGCCAGATGAATGGATAAGCAAAATGTGGTATATGCATATAATGGAATATTATTAAACCTTGAAAAAGGATGGAAATTCTGACATAGGCTATGAAATAGATGAATCTTGAGGACATTATGATGAGTGAAATTTGCCAGAACACATATTAAATGGTTGTACTTCTTTAAAGTAATTAGAGTGGTCAAATTCAAAGAGACAGAAAATAAAATAGTGATTGCCTGAGACTGGAGAGGGAGCAGAAGGAGAAATTTAGTGTTTAATGGGTCTAGAGTTTCACTTGAGGAGATGAAGAAGTTCTGGAGATGGATAGTGGTGATGATTGTACAACAGTGTGGATGTATTAAATTCCACAGAACTGTACACTTAAAAATGATTAAAATAAGTAAATATTAAGTTATATTTTACCAAAATAAAAAATAAGAAATGCAATTTCATCTAAAATTTATATTATAAAACAACCTTTTTTGCTATTTACTTTGTATAAGAAGGAGTCTTGGAAGAGGTCAGTGATAGACTTTCATCAGTATTTTTTATGATCTCAAATTTTATGGCAACCAAATGAAAATAAGCCTGATAAATCCAGAATGACCAAACGTTCATATTGATGGCTGGCTTTAAAAAAGTTCTCACCTAGAGACTTAATAATTTCATTTTTAAAAACACTTCGACTCTGCATATTAGAGTCTAGATATTATTGTTGATTATAACAAAAATAAGACTTTACATATTTGTATTAATTTTTAAATTTTGCAAATTCATCTTACATACATTATTTAATTTAATGATCGTGTGGCCACTAAAATGTATTTCCATTTCCTGGAACACTGCCTGATACAGAGTGGGAAGTCAAAATTATACTGTCTGGTATATTTGGCTTATTTTAGAAGTGAAGAACTACACCAGTGACTTTTACAAGATTACAGAGTTGATTTGTAGAACTAGATATTGGTCGCAGATTTTCTGACACAAAGTCCAGGAAATAAATCTTAATTTTAATTATATGGACATGCCAGGTAACATTTTCTATTTGATTACTGCTCTCCCCCCAAACTCATTTAATATATTGAATATTAAAATACTTGTGGAGAAATAAAATTCTGGGGTAGTGTGACTAACAATAAATTTAGGATGATAGAGAAGATCTTCTATTTTGCCATTTTCTAGCTATATTGGTTGATTATTGCTTGTTTCTCTCTGTTTTCACTTATTTTGATTGATAAGAATGTACCCATTGATTGACAACTCCTCAAAAGATTCCCCCCAATATCTACTGGTTAAGCAAAGATCAGTTTATTCTGCTAAAGAACAAACACCTCCCTAATAGAGTCTTAGTAGTGTCTTAAACAGGAATGTAAGCAAAAGATACTTATAAAGTTATGAGGTCTGCTTTGAATGGTTTGGGGTTTTTCTGGGCAGAAAACTAATGAGGACTGAGCAAGTTTTGTGGCATAATAATTTAAGGTTAGTGGACGCAGTGAGGAGAGAGTGCCAAGGTAAGTGAGGTGAGGGAACTGTTTGATATGCAAGCTGTTTGCCAGGTGAGCAATATATTGTCTTGAAAGGAGAGCTGTTATCCCAGATGAGCAAACTATTTTTCGCAGACAAATTGGTTGCAGGAATTTCTGAAGCAAACTGTTATATTATTTACTGGCCTACTGGCTAATGTTCCTGGGCCAGAATATCCTACAACACATAGTTAAGTCATGTTGACGCAGGTAGGCCTCAGTTCTTGGTTCTAGTAGTTAATTTAAGTGGATGTAGGTGGTCTCAGTTTTCAACCCTTGCTTCATGCTTCCCAAGATCTTCCATCAGCATGAGTTGATGAAGTCATCAATACAGATCCACAGCACTGTTTAAGGTATGGTGATCAGGTACCACCTTCCTGGCGGTGACAATTTCAGCCTCTGTAAGTATCAAGCTTTTCTGTTTTTTTCCACTGGATGATTATTTTCAGAATCATTTAATGGGATGGCACAATGTGACACAATGACATTGAAACTTCTAAAGATCTCAGCTTTAAGAACTATATACAGACAAATGCTAACAGGATATTTATGATGAGAGCTTATAGTCTACTTCTAATCCAGAAGCCAAGGGTATTCAATGAAATCAAAAGAACAAAACTCATCCCCAAACTAAATTGTTGGCAGAAAGAGCTGTGGGGATATAAACCAAATGACATAATTTGTCATTTGTTTTTTTTATTTGTTTAGTTTCTTATTTTTTTATTTTTTTTTTATTCTTATGTTAATCCCCATACATTACATCATTAGTTTTAAATGTAGTGTTCCATGATTCATTGTTTGTGCATAACACCCAGTGCTCCATGCAGAATGTGCCCTCCTCAATACCCACCACCAGGCTAACCCATCCTCCCACCCCCCTCCCCTCTAGAACCCTGTTTGTTTTTCAGAGTCCATCGTCTCTCATGGTTCGTCTACCCCTCCGATTTCCCCCACTTCATTCTTCCCCTCCTGCTACCTTCTTCTTTTTTTTTTTCTTAACATATATTGCATTATTTGTTTCAGAGGTACAGATCTGAGATTCAACAGTCTTGCACAATTCACAGCGCTTACCAGAGCACATACCCTCCCCAGTGTCTATCACCCAGTCACCCCATCCCTCCCACCGCACCCCTCACTCCAGCAACCCTCAGTTTGTTTCCTGCAATTAAGAATTCCTCATATCAGTGAGGTCATATGATACATGTCTTTCTCTTTTTGACTTATTTTGCTCAACATAATACCCTCCAGTTCCATCCACGTCATTGCAAATGGCAAGATCTCATTCCTTTTGATGGCTGCATAACATTCCATTGTGTATATATACCACATCTTCTTTGTCCATACATCGATGGACATCTTGGCTCTTTCCACAGTTTGGCTATTGTGGACATTGCTACTATAAACATCGGGGTGCACGTACCCTTTTGGATCCCTACTTTTGTATCTTTGGGGTAAATACCCAGTAGTGCAATTGCTGGATCATATGGTAGCTCTATTTTCAACTTTTTGAGGAACCTCCATACTGTTTTCCAGAGTGGCTGCACCAGCTTGAATTCCCACCAACAGTGTAGGAGGGTTCCCCTTTCTCCGCATCCCCGCCAACATCTGTCATTTCCTGACTTGTTAATTTTAGCCATTCTGACTGGTGTGAGGTGGTATCTCATTGAGGTTTTGATTTGGATTTCCCTGATGCCGAGCGATATTGAGCACTTTTTCATGTGTCTGTTGGCCATTTGGATGTCTTCTTTGGACAAATGTCTGTTCATGTCTTCTGCCCATTTCTTGATTGGATTCTTTGTTCTTTGGGTGTTGAGTTTGATGAGTTCTTTATAGATTTTGGATACTAGCCCTTTAACTGATATGTCATTTGCAAATATCTTCTACCATTCTGTCAGTTGTCTTTTGGTTTTGTTGACTGTTTCCTTTGCTTTGCAAAAGCTTTTTATCTTGATGAAGTCCCAATAGTTCATTTTTGCCCTTGCTTCCCTTGCCTCTGGCGATGTTTCTAGGAAGAAGTTGCTTCAGCTGAGGTCAAAGAGGTTGCTGCCTGTGTTCTCCTTTAGGATTTTGATGGACTCCTGTCTCACATTGAGGTCTTTCAATCATTTGGAGTCTATTTTTGTGTGTGGTGTAAGGAAATGGTCCAGTTTTATTCTTCTGCATGTGGCTATCCAATTTTCCCAACACCATTTGTTGAAGAGACTGTCTTTTTTCCATTGGACATTCTTTCCTGCTTTGTCGAAGATTAGTTGACCATAGAGTTGAGGGTCCATTTCTGGGCTCTCTATTCTGTTCCATTGATCTATGTGTCTGTTTTTATGCCAGTACCATGCTGTCTTGATGATGACAGCTTTGTAATAGAGCTTGAAGTCCGGAATTGTGATGCCGCCAGCTTTGCTTTTCTTTTTCAACATTCCTCTGGCTATTCGCGGTCTTTTCTGGTTCCATACAAATTTTAGGAAGGTTCTTCCATTTCTTTGAAGAAAGTGGATGGTATTTTGATGGGGATTGCATTGAATGTGTAGATTGCTCTAGGTAGCATTGACATCTTCACAATATTTGTTCTTCCAATCCATGGGCATGGAACGTTTTTCCATTTCTTTGTGCCTTCCTCAATTTCTTTCATGAGTATTTTATAGTTTTCTGAGTACAGATCCTTTGTCTCTTTGGTTAGATTTATTCCTAGGTGTCTTATGGTTTTGGGTGCAATTGTAAATGGGATCGACTCCTTAATTTCTCTTTCTTCTGTCTTGTTGTTGGTGTATAGGAATGCCACTGATTTCTGAGCATTGATTTTATATCCTGCCACTTGACTGAATTCCTGTATGAGTTCTAGCAGTTTTGGGGTGGAGTCTTTGGGGTTTTCCACGTAAAGTATCATATCATCTGCAGAGAGTGAGAGTTTGACTTCTTCTTTGCCGATTTGGATGCCTTTTATTTCTTTTTGTTGTCTGATTGCTGTGACTAGGACTTCCAATACTATGTTGAAAGTAGTGGTGATAGTGGACATCCCTGCCGCATTCCTGACCTTAGGGGGAAAGCTCTCAGTTTTTCCCCGTTGAGAATGATATTCACTGTAGGTTTTTCATAGATGGCTTTTATGATATTGAGGTATGTACCCTCTATGCCTATACTCTGAAGAGTTTTGATCAAGAAAGGATGCTGTACTTTGTCAAATGCTTTTTCTGCATCTATTGAGAGGATCATATGATTCTTGTTCTTTCTTTTGTTAATGTATTGTATCACATTGATTGATTTGCGGATGTTGAACCAACCTTGCAGCCCAGGAATAAATCCCACTTGGTCGTGGTGAATAATCCTTTTAATGTACTGTTGGATCGTATTGGCTAATATTTTGGTGAGAATTTTTGCATCCATGTTCATCAGGGATATTGGTCTGTAATTCTCCTTTTTGATGGGGTCTTTGTCTGGTTTTGGGATCAAGGTAATGCTGGCCTCATAAAATGAGTTTGGAAGTTTTCCTTCCATTTCTATTTTTGGAACAGTTTCAGAAGAATAGGTATTAATTCTTCTTGAAATGTTTGGTAGAATTCCCCTGGGAAGCCATCTGGCCCTGGGCTTTTGTTTTTTGGGAGATTTTTGATGACTGCTTCAATTTCCTTAGTGGTTATACGTCTGTTCAGGTTTTCTATTTCTTCCTGATTCAGTTTTGGTAGTTGATACATCTCTAGGAATGCATCCATGTCTTCCAGGTTATCTAATTTGCTGGCATAGAGTTGCTCATAATATGTTCTTATAATTGTATTTCTTTGGTGTTGGTTGTGATCTCTCCTCTTTCATTCATGATTTTGTTGACTTGGGTCATTTCTCTTGTCTTTTTGATAAGTCTGGCCAGGGGTTTATCAATCTTGTTAACTCTTTCAAAGAACCAGCTCCTAGTTTCGTTGATCTGTTCTACTGTTCTTTTAGTTTCTATTTCATTGATTTCTGCTCTGATCTTTATTATTTCTCTTCTCCTGCTGGGTTTAGGCTTTATTTGCTGTTCTTTCTCCAGCTCCTTTAGGTGTAGGGTTAGGTTGTGTATTTGAGACCTTTCTTATTTCTTGAGAAAGGCTTGCATTGCTATATACTTTCCTCTTAGGACTGCCTTTGCTGCATCCCAAAGATTTTGAACAGTTGTGTTTTCATTTTCATTGGTTTCCATGTATTTTTTTAATTCTTCTTTAATTTCCTGGTTGACCCATTCATTCTTCAGTAGGATGCTCTTTAGCCTCCATGTATTTGAGTTCTTTCTGACTTTCCTCTTGTGATTGAGTTCTAGTTTCAAAGCATTGTGGTCTGAAAATAGGCAGGGAATGATCCCAATCTTTTGGTACCAGTTGAGACCTGATTTATGACCTAGGATGTGATCGATTCTGGAGAATGTTCCATGGGCACTAGAGAAGAATGTGTATTCCGTTGCTTTGGGGTGGAATGTTCTGAATATGTCTGTGAAGTCCATTTGGTACAGTGTGTCATTTAAAGTCTTTATTTCCTTGTTGATCTTTTGCTTAGACGATCTGTCCATTTCAGTGAGGGGGATGTTAAAGTCCCCCACTATTATTGTATTGTTGTCGATGTGTTTCTTTGCTTTTGTTATTAATTGGCTTATATAATTGGCTGCTCCCATGTTAGGGGCATAGATATTTACAATTCTTAGATCTTCTTGTTGGATAGACCCTTTAAGTATGATAGAGTGTCCTTCCTCATCTCTTATTACAGTCTTTGGTTTAAAATCTAATTTGTCTGATATAAGGATTGCCACCCCAGCTTTCTTTTGGTGTCCATTAGCATGGTAAATGGTTTTCCACCCCCTCACTTTCAATCTGGGGGTGTCTTTGGTTCTAAAATGAGTCTCTTGCAGACAGCATATCGATGGGTCTTGTTTTTTAATCCAGTCTGTTAGCCTGTGTCTTTTGATTGGGGCATTTAGCCCATTTACATTCAGGGTAACTATTGAAAGATAGGAATTTAGTACCATTGTATTGCCTGTAAGGTGACTGTTACTGTATATTGTCTGTGTTCCTTTCTGGTCTATGTTGCTTTTAGGCTCTCTCTTTGCTTAGAGGACCCCTTCCAAGATTTCCTGTAGGGCTGGTTTTGTGTTTGCAAATTCCTTTAGTTTTTGTTTGTCCTGGAAGCTTTTTATCTCTCCTTCAATTTTCAATGACAGCCTAGCTGGATAGAGTATTCTTGGCTGCATATTTTTCTCATTTAGTGCTCTGAATATATCCTGCCAGTCCTTTCTGGCCTGCCAGGTCTGTGTGGATAGGTCTGTTGCCAATCTAATGTTTCTACCCTTGTAGGTTACATATCTCTTCTCCCGAGCTGCTTTCAGGATTTTCTCTTTGTCTATGAGACTCGTAAGTTTTACTATTAGATGTCGGGGTGTTGATCTATTTTTATTGATTTTGAGAGGGGTTCTCTGTGCTTCCTGGATTTTGATGCCAGTTTCCTTCCCCAAATTAGGGAAGTTCTCTGCTATAATTTGCTCCATTATACTTTCTGCCCCTCTCTCTCTTTCTTCTTCTTCTGGCATCCCAATTATTCTAATGTTGTTTCGTCTTATGGTATCGCTTATCTCTAGAATTCTGCCCTCGTGATCCAGTAGTTGTTTATCTCTCTTTTTCTCAGCTTCTTTATTTTCCATCATTTCATCTTCTATATTACTGATTCTCTCTTCTGCCTCATTTATTCTAGCACTTAGCACCCCCATTTTTGATTGCACCTCATTAATAGCCTTTTTGATTTCTACTTGGTTGGATTTTAGCTCTTTTACTTCTCCAGAAAGGGTTTCTCTAATAACTTCCATATTTTTTTCAAGCCCAGCTAGTGTCTTTAAAGTGATGATTCTGAACTCTAGATCTGACATCGTACTAATGTCCATATTGAGTAGGTCCCTGGCAGTCGGTACTACCTCTTGTTCTTTTTGTTGAGGTGATTTTTTCCGTCTTGTCATTTTGTGCAGAGGAGAATAGATTAATGAGAGAACAAAATGCTAGCAGAGTAACAACATCCCCAGAAAATATACTCTAAACAAATCAGAAAAGACCTGAAGCAGTGGGATAAGAAAGGGAAAGAGAGAAAAAAGAAAAAGAAAAAAAGGAAAAAGATAAAGATAAAAACAAAAACAAAACAAAACAACAACAACAACAAAAAACCAAAATGTGATCAAATATGATCAGGCTGGTATATAGATCAGTGCCACACACTAGATTTGGGGTGTATTTTGGTCTTTTAGAAGAAAGTGCCTCCCAATGTTTTAAAGAAAGAAAAACTTATATATGTACAAAAATAAGGGTTGATATGGTGAAGGGATGGAATATGACTGTGAAGATGGAAATTATAAAAAATTTTATAAAAGGAATTGATAAGAAGTTGTTTGAAGAAAGAAAGAAGAGGATTTAAAAAAAGAAAAAAGAAAAAGAAAAAAAAAGGAAGAGGATGTGATCAGGCAGGGGAATAGAAAACACCATATACTAGAGATTTAGGGTATATTTTAATCTGTTAGAAGAAACTATCTCAAAATTTTAAAGAGAGAACAACTTATATATATAAGCTAAAAATATGGGTAACTACTATGAAGGGATAGACTATGACTCTAAAAATGAAAAATAAAAATTTTTTTTTTAAAAAAGGGATTGATAAGATGTTGGTTGAAAAAGGGAAAAAGAAAAATTCAAAAAGAAATAAAAAGACAAAAAGACAGTTAAAAAAAAATTAACTTTGAAAGACTCAAGAATCATGGTAAAAAAGCCATGGATTCTATGTGCAGTATTCCCCTAGCGCTGGAGTTCTGTTGTTCTCATTGATTGGTAAACTTGGTCTTGGCTGGCTGTTCTCGCTGATCTTCTGGGGGAGGGGCCTGTTGCCGTGGTTTCCAAATGTCTCTGCCGGAGGCGGAATTGCCCCGCCCTTGCCCCCTCCCCGCTAAGTAATCTGCTCGGGTTTGCTCTCCGGGGCTTTTGTTCCCTGCGAGGTTTCCATACAGCTTTGGAGGCGGAGAGTGAAAATGGTAGCCTCCCAATCTCCGCCCTGGAGGAGCCGAGAACTCGGGGCCCCGCTCCTCAGTGAGCCCCCAGAGAAAAGCCGTCAGTCACTCCCATCTCCCGGTCTCTGGCCACACTCCCTGCTCACCCGGCCTGTGACCGCGCGTTTCTCTCTCTGGCACCCGACCCCGTGTGGAGTCTCCAAACCCAGCAGATCCCTGCGGTGCACTCCCGCGCAGCTCCTCCCGGGGAAGGAAGGTGAGTCTCCCCGGATCTGCCGCTTGTTGGGTCCCTGCCGGAGGAGCAGGGGCCCGACTGTGCCGCGGATCCCGGTTTATGGCCACCCCGAGCTGAGAGCCCGCGCCTGGGCTCCGCCTCTGCAGCCGGCTTCCCTGCTCCGATACCTGGGAGCTCTGCCACACTCAGGCACCCCCGGTCTTTCTGTGACCCCGAGGGTCCTGAGACCACACTGTCCTGGAGGGTTCCACCCCCCGCTTAGCCACCAGAGTGACGTCCCTCAGCGGAGCAGACTTTTAAAAGTTCCGATTTTGTGCTCCGCGGCTCTATCACTTGCCAGAAGCGGCCGACGGAGGCCCCCTCCCCCACCGTCTATCCTCCCGAATATCGCCTCGGATTCACTTCTCCGCACGTCCTACCTTCCAGAAAGTGGTCGCTTTTCTGATGAGAGAGTTGTTGCTATTCTTTTCTTTGATCTCATGTTGAGTTCATAGGTGGTCAGAATGGTTTGATCCCTATCCAGCTGAATTCCTGAGAGGAGACGAAATCCAGGTCTCCTACTCCTCCGCCATCTTGCTCTGCCCCCAATATATTCCTCTTATTTGTTTTTTATACCAGAGAGGTCTGCAGTGAAATAAGTACAATATTCGTCCCCTATGATAATGCATATTCCCAATTAAAAAAAAAACAAACTAGCATTTTCCTTAAAGTGACCTATTTTGATCCACTTTTTTTTGTGCAATTTTATAAAAGTCACAAGGGAGGAATTTTTTGGACTTATTAACATCTTTTTCTGCTGTACTTTGGAATATAATATAGGGGCTGACTACATAATTTGTGGGGCCAGTACAAATTGACAATGTGAGACTCCGTGTTCAAAAATCTAGAAAAAAGTGCAATTAAGCATACTAAAACATAAGGATTTTTCTTTAAAAATATTTCCTGATTTATAAAATTTAATAGGGGTGATAGTGATACGTGTATAGCAGTTCACATTGGTGTCTAATAAGAGTGCTAATTCTGGAACAGGGATTTGCTCCGTTTTAAAGTTAATTTTAAGAGGCAGTGGGGCTTTGGGGATTTATGGGTATCTGGAATGAAAAGGAATTGGCTCATAAAGAGAGCAAAAAGGGATGGTACTGGAAGAGCACAGGACAGGGGAAGAGGACAAGTGGGATAAAGGCTGTCATGGTCAAGTTATGACATAGGAGGTCTAAAATAGATGCATTTGAATTGTTTTATATTTTCCATGTGTCTTGGCTAAGAGCTCTTTTCAACAAACAGTTTTGGAATCTGAATTTATTTGGGGCATTTCTTCAAACAAACAAAAAGAATATGCTCAATGGATATTTTCAATTTTACTCCCTTTTTGTTTTAAGGTGCCTCTGGCATGAACAAGCTTGTTAATATTAAAAATTCCCCCAAATATCCACTATAGTTCTTAATTACGTTTTGTGTAATTATGTCATTTATAAAGAGAAGCACTAGAATTAGATTTATGGTGCAAAATCTTGCAAGAAACAAGATCTGGCCCAGAGCACGTATTAACTTAAATTGAGACAAGCCCATCAGTGTCTGCCAGTGGTTGGTAGAGTAAGTTACTCTGTACTTTGTGTCTTGGACTTCCAACTTAATAGTTGGCTCTTTCCAATTAGAGATTGACAAATGGCCATTTCTTTGTAGGTGGACTGTTGGGAGAGTGGACTGAAGGGATCCCTTTTCAGAGCAACACTCTAATGAACAAAACAAGACAATATAGAGCAAAGTTTTTATAAGATATTGATAGGTGACCCAAGGCAATGTTTGTCCTATAAGGATGACAGCGTGATGAGTTCTTCTGACCTTGTGCATCTTTGGAGGCTGCTTGAGGGATGGACTTACCTGTTCTCTTCTCTATGAATGTCCCCAAATGGACTTAACCACAAAAGATGATGAGGACAGATAAAGACAATAATGTTCTCAATAACAAGGCAGATTTCTACCAATGAAAAATATTTTAAAATTTGACAAGACAATAAAAGGATTTCTATACACGGTTCCTTATTTCTAAGAGATAAAATAAACTCGGAAGTTGAAGACCCAAAGAAAAAAATGTAAGAGTTCTGCTTTTCTCCCCTTCACAGCTGGAAGGGGAGCATGCTGTTTCCAAGTCAAAGATCTTGAGCTGCCGTGGCATAGCAGTGGTGGTGATGGAGTCTCAGTTGAATCTCAGGGGCATTTCTCAGACTCCCCAAATGACTGCTAAAGCATGTCAGTCCAACAGAGCTAATTTTCATAGATGTACTGCAATACGGGAAAGTTATTACCTTGACAGTCCTAGTAGTTTATCAAAAAGGAGAAATCAAGGGATAATGCTTATATAGCTTTAGGGTCTATGCTCAAGGAATTGATGATGGGATTTTCAAAGACAAGAACTGATTAGGATTGTGACATGATTTAGGATTGGTGAGTGAGATGAGGATCCTGAGTCAAGTTTTATTAAATAAACTCTTGGGTAAGCCACTTGCCCAGGTGAACAATTTGTTGTCCTGAGAGGAGAGATTTTGCTCAGATGAGCAAACTGTTTGCTTAGAGAAATTGGTTCAAGAATTTCTTGAAGTAAAAAGTAAAACTACTTTTTTCTAATAACATAATTTTCCTCCCTTATCTGTCCAATCAGGCTTTGTAATGTAGAACTGAGTCATACACTAATATCTGTGAAACTGAGCAGTCATTTCAAGAGAAGCAGAGAGAATTAACAAACGGTGGATTATTTAGTGAGTAGTCATTGGCCATAAATAACATGTACCATAATTGCATGTCCTCTTTAGTTTCTTTGCATCAGTCAAGGGGTATCTGAAATATATTTTAAAAAGTATTAATTCTATAATACTATAAATGTTAATTTTGTGATTGATCAGAAATAAATGGAATAAAAAGAGAAAACAGGACAAAGAAAGGGCTGAATAGATGAGTTGTAAAGCTTAAAAAACATTGATCTGGGGGCACCTGGGTGGCTCAGTTGGTTGGGCGACTGCCTTCGGCTCGGGTCATGATCCTGGAGTCCCGGGATCGTGTCCCATATCGGGCTCCCTGCTCAGCGGGGAGTCTGCTTCTCCCTCTCCCGCCCCCCCCATGCGCTCTCTCTCTCTCTCAAATAAATAAATAAAATCTTTAAAAAACCAAACCAAACCAAAACAAAAACATTGATTTGGATTCAAGCTAGAACAATGAGAAAGAAATCAGACTGTAACATATTTCCTCAGACCCAAGAGCCCCAGGGACACTAATCAATAACACTGTTCTAGGTGTCAGTCTTACTTGCTCTAGGGACTCTCCAGGACTCCTAACACCTAATGCAGTAAGTTTTTTGTTTGTCTACAAGCCAAATTCTCTTGGTTATTAGGCGGTGTAATCGTCTGCTTTTATAGCTCCTGTGGGTGATGCCTACTAATGAGGCTCTACTACCCTTACTGCTGACATCCAGCGTGCGTGCTGGCACTGGTGGGACTCTCCACATCCTCCCCGCAGACCGTCAGTATGTAGTTCTGGTCAGGGCCACTTGCGGGTGGTTTAACTGATAAGCAAATGTCTTTCATCACCCTGCCTGTTTGTTCCTCTTAGCATCATGGGACTTAGCATTATAGTTATTAGTTAAAAACAATTATTTTAGCTTTTATTCTCTCTAGGTTTAAAATGTGTCTATGGTGATCATGACTGGTCATGATTTTCTTTGCTGCCTGCGGGCTTGTTGGGTCATATTTGCTGCTTCACTTTCCTTTTTAAGATGTATTGTTTTCTAGGGGCACCTGGGTGGCTCAGTCATTAGGCGTCTGCCTTCGGCTCAGGTCATGATCCCAGGGTCCTGGGATCGAGTCCCGCATCGGGCTCCCTGCTCCGCGGGAAGCCTGCTTCTCCCTCTCTCACTCCCCCTGCTTGTGTTCCTTCTCTCGCTTTGTCTCTCTCTGTCAAATAAATAAATAAATCTTTAAAAAAAAAGGTGTTTTCCAGAATTATCTTCGGCCCCTCAATCAGGTAGACATCTGGCAGGGTGCCCTACCTGCGCCTAATCATGCTGAAATATATCTGAGTCCCAATGATGAACCAATAGCTGAAGCAGAGACTTGAGTGTCCAATTAAGAGTGGAGGATGCTTGTCTGGAAGAGGGGTGCCTAGGTCTAAGCTCATTCATGAGATTTCAGCAGATAGACCTGGGCGAAAGGAATGAAACATGATGTAATCCAGGGTTTCTGTAAAGAACAACTCTGATGGGGTATAGTGCCAGCAAATAGAGCTATTCTTTCCTGAAGACTAGAGTCTGTGGGAGACGAAGAAAAACTGAGGCAGAGTGAGAGCATATGTAACGGAGAATGAATTCTCAGGTATTAAAGCCTCTGAAAATATGGCATTGAAAAGAAGCTAGGTAGCTGTATGACTTGAGGCATATGGCAATGTTTCCTCATACTTATTTATTTATTTGTATTTGAAATAAAAGAGTTTGAATTAGGTACTCTCCTAATTCCCTTTCAGTTACAAATTTATACCTAGAAGAGAAACCAAATTAATATGACTAAACCAGGTCAGAGTCTAACTCTACCATGTATCTTATCTTCATGTCATTTATAATATAAAAATTCTCTGCTTCAATAAAGTAGCTTTATTACTCAATACTCTGGTAGACTAGGTATATAATTGGATGATTCATAAGGAAGTGGTATTCTAAGAATTAAGGGTTCTGATTTATTTTCAATGACTTAAGTCTTTAAGATTGTAATTCCCTTAATATCTTAGGTGGTATAGCAAGAAGAACAGTGAATAAGAAGTCAGGCTGTTTTTTAGGGATATCTAAAACATTCATCAATGTATCAGAAAACTCAAAGATATCTAAGGTCAAAATAGTTCTTATTCTTACTAGAGGAATTTTGTAGAAATGAAGTATATGCATTTTTCAGAGTGAAAACTGTGGCCAACTTAGTTTTGTGTCTGTGTGCTAAAAATTCTGGGACCAAATATACCTTCTACTGCCTGTGCAAAATAATACTGGGGCTAGGAAAAAATAACTTAGTTACTTGTTCCAGGAAATACTTTCTCCTGGAAGATAAAACTGTGAACCAGCTTAAAAAGCATAAGCCTTGTTTTAAGACCCCAGCTTTGCTGTATACTCCAATCCAAAGCTTTTTTGTTGTAAACGTTGCCCCATTCCAACCATTCTCTGTCTTGCATTATCTGCCTTAAAATCCCCTGGCCCAGACCTAGTGGATATCCTTTCTAATCACCACATTTTGAGACACTAGCAACACTGTTAAGGTGATGCTCTCCCTTTCTTCAGCAAGTCTAACAACTTAACTTTGATCAATAGATATTTCTGGTGCTGTTTTGGGATATCACAGTTCACATCACAAACTTTATTAGTTTATAAACTAAATGGTTAGTCTACATTATAACTTTATTATAGTTAGTGTTTCCATATCTAGAATGACACTCTTCTAAAAATCCGTATCTGTTATGTGAAGTGTTTAAACTCTTGGCCATGAAAATACCATTTTCATATATGAAGCTTTTTTTAAAAAAAATGCTTCCAGCTCGGTTTATTTCTCAAAATGAAGATTCTCTAGTTTATTTGCCCTTAAGTTAAATAGGAAAGGGGGAAAAAAAAAAAACCACAACAGAAAAAAAGCTTACTCTGTCAAATCCTCCTTACACATTTTGTCATTTCCCCTCTATTAACTCTGTCCTAGGGTTGAGAAGAAGTTGGCTTCCTGAACTTTCATTTACATACTGCGCTGAAGCTTGGCCTCGGTTGCAGCTTGTTAAATTTATTGACTAAAAGTCTCTTGAGCTATTGAAGACTCTGGCTTACTGTGTTTGAAAGATGCCACTTGTAGCCAATTAAAGCTTTTTTTTTTTTTTTTTTTAGATTTTTATTTATTTATTTGAGAGAGAGAGAACACATGAGAGGGGATAGGGTCAGAGGACTAAGCAGACTCCCTGTTGAGCAGGGAGCCGGATGCGGGACTTGATCCAGGGACTCCAGGATCATGACCTGAGCCGAAGGCAGTCGCTTAACCAACTGAGCCACCCAGGTGCCCCCCAATTGAAGCTTTTTGCTTTCAACCATTTTCCTCATGAATAACTAATCTTTTCTTTTCTTTTCTTTTCTTTCTTTCTTTCTTTCTTTCTTTCTTTCTTTCTTTCTTTCTTTCTTTCTTCCTTTCTTTCTTTCTTCCTTCCTTCCTTCCTTCCTTCCTTCCTTCCTTCCTTCCTTCCTTTCTTTCTTTTCTTTCTTTCTTTCCTTCTTCCCTTTCTTTCTTTCCTTCTTTTCTTTCTTTCTTTCTTTCTTTCTTTCTTTCTTTCTTTCTTTCTTTCTTTCTTTCTTTCTTTCTTTCTTTCTTTCTTCTTTTTAAAAAAAACACTTATTCCAATCTACTGGTTGTTCATTTGCTTAAAATACACAAACATAAAGGAAAAAAATGACCCAGGAAAAAGCTCCAGGGATGCATCTATTACAAAGCCATCTGAGGGAATTAATCAAATGCTATAAATCTGGACAGATTTTTCTTTGGCTGCAATAAGCTCTGTACAGGGGCTAGTGAGTCAGCATGAGATTTGTTTTCTAACAATCTTAATACTTCTTTTCTAAAAGAAAGCCCTGAAGTTTAGAAGGTCAATCTATTTCTGAACCTGGATGTAAAATAAACAAGAAAGCAAAAGAATAACAGCAACAACAATGGAGCTTTCCCAGAATCCTGATTTATTTTTCCGGAATGCTTAGGAATATGGGTTTGTCACTGACTCTACTAATGTTAGAGTGTGCACTCCTAGGCTCCCAAGAAGAAGGTGGGGGACTCCGGGACTCGGGGGTACTCTCCCCTCATGATAAAGCTGCCTCTGCATTCTGTACTCTCAAGCACAAAGGAATGGTTGGATTAGCTTCTGCACAATGACAAAGCCCTGGGGGTAAGTAGAGGAGGGTCAGTGGCTGAGATAGGTATATATAACTTAGCTGCGTCTCTAGGCATTTTTTTTTTTAATATTAGTACGTACAGAAGGAACCATACAAAATGAATTAAGACTAAGCTTCATACATGGAAAAACAAATTTTGCTTCCTTATTTTTTTGTGCTCCATCTGTGTTCCTCAGATAAATTATTTGTTTTTTCTTTATCCTAGTTGTATTTTTTTCTTTTTTTATATTCTAGTTGTCATTTATGACCTTGACATGTGGGTGCAAAAGAAAAAGTACATCAAGTCATGACTTCCCTGGCCAATTTAATTGATAATTCTGCACCAAGTTCTTTTTTTTTCTTAAATATTTTATTGATTTATTTGAGAGAGAGAGTGAGTGAGAGAGAGCACAAGCTGGGGGAGGAGCAGAGGGACAGGGAGGAACAGACTCCTCACTGATCAGGGAGCCCTGATGTGGGACTTGATCCTAGAACCCTGGGATCATGACCTGAATTGAAGGCAGACGCTTAACCAACTGAGACACCCAGGTGCCCTCTGCACCAAGTTCTAAGATTATTTTAACCAGGACACCAAATTTTAAAATTTAAAATATTTATATAAAAATTTGAACTTCTGGCCTCTGTTAAAGGAAAATCAGATGATCTAAAAACACTGAGCTTGTGTTCTCACATGGCAACAATTACCTGGACTGAGTAAGCTGATTTCTTAGAATGTGGCCTGTGTTAGCTACCATACCCATATTCCACTACTTCCTGTTTTCCTCTACAGCCCAACAGATTTGTTTTTTCTCTATCTACCTGGCCACTGAAAGTATTAGAATTTATGTTGCTTGATATAAGACAGTAAAGGAGCATCAAATGAGGCTGGTGAGATTAGTAGCAACCAGATCACATATGGGCTTAGATTTGGAATTTTGGGTTAATGTTTTTTTTTTTTTTTTTTTTTTAAGATTTTATTTATTTATTTGAGAGAGAATGAGAAACAGCACGAGAGGGAAGAGGGTCAGAGGGAGAAGCAGACTCCCCAGCTGAGCAGGGAGCCCGATGTGGGACTCGATCCCGGGACTCCAGGGTCATGACCTGAGCCGAAGGCAGTTGCTTAATCAACTGAGCCACCCAGGCGCCCCAGGGTTAATGTTTTTAAAGAGAGGAAAGCAACCTCATGTAATCAACATAGTGGTGCCATGAAGTAGATTATTTTATAAATGAGAATGTTGACATTCAGAGAGCTGCCGAACCTTTTCCAATTTCGCTGAGTTACTGAGACTAGACTAGAGTTATGGCTTTCTGATTCCACACTTGATCTTAGCCAAAAGGCCGAGAAGCAATGGGTTTCTGATTCCAAAACACATAACTTTTACTTTGCTATCTTGACTAATGCAGTTCTCTGCGGTGAGACTAAGATTGTTTATCAGATTAAAATCCAACTAATGAATAAAGTGAATAGTGAATAGAAGTTGATGCTTATATGTGATGCTAGAACTCATTGTATTTCCTTTGGGTTGGGTTAGGAATAGAATAGGAAACCAGAGACAAGCAGAACCTGCCTCGGGAGATCGAGTGTACTTGGCACTATGATGAGAGGAAATGGAAGTGACCAGGAATCAGGCTAGACCTTATAATAAAATGATAAAATCCATGAAATTTAATAATAAAAACTATCACAAGCCAGTGTGCCAATATCTTCATTTCCAACGATCAATAGATCTGTAAGAATGACTGAGTGATATTTTATGGTTAAGGTCAGATGCATTGGTCCAAAGAGAGTAAATGCTGTCAGGAAATTGAACTATAGGATAGAAGTTTGCATAGACAGTATAGACTTAGAATAATGGGGTTGCTTTAGATAGACTTCCTTCCGTCCTTCCTTCCTTCCTTCCTTCCTTCCCTCCTTCCCTCCTTCCTTCCTTCCTTCCCTCCCTCCCTCCTTCCCTCCTTCTCTCCCTCCCTCCCTCCTTCCTTCCCTTCCTCCCTCCCCCCTTCTTCCTTCCCTCCTTCCCTCCCTCCTTCCTTCCCTTCCTCCCTCCCCCCTTCTTCCTTCCCTCCTTCCCTCCCTCCTTTCTTCCTTCCTCCCTCCCTCCCTCCCTTTCTGCCTTTCAAAAATACATATTGAGGCTCTACTATGTCCATGATTTTCTGCTAGCATTGAGGATATAGGGGTATGCCAAACACATATTCACATATTTATGTCCACATAAATAAATATGTAAACTATGATAAGAACAAGAAGATAAACATATATAAGGTCTTATGAGAAATTAATAGTGTGATCTCACTTGGATAAACATATTAGATGACTCTCTTACAAAGTGACATTTGAGGTAAGTCTGAAAAGAAGACTTGTAGCTTGTCAGGTAAATATCTGACAGAAGAGCAATTCCTGTTAATAGAAATAGGAGTTACAGAAAGAAAGGGTGTGGCTCAGAAGGAAAGTTCTTGAAGCTGTTGTGGCTTGCATGCTGGAGCAAATCAGATAGTGGCATGGCTAAGGTTGTAAGATAAAATGTAGGACACCCAGTAAATTTGAATTTCAGATAAACAATGGACTTTTCCTTATGTAAGTGTGAGACACACTGCTTATCTGAAAACCTAGGCATGCGCTGATACTGGAGAAGAAGAAAGCAGCCAGATGAAGCAGGAGCTTTAAGACTGCTCTAAGAACATTTACGTGTTTCATCCTCAGTTCAGTGAAAATAAGTTTGAGCAGGTGAGAGATATATAATTTATGCTTTAAAAATTTCACTCTGCTGCTCTGTGGGGAGTAGACTAGAGGGGCAAGAATAGAAGCAGAGAGAAAGTAATGTGGTTGTTGACAGAGTTCAGTTTAGAAAAGGAGGTATCTTGACCTACGATGGTGGCAGAAGGGGTGCAGGAAAGTGGTTTGAATCTAGGTATTTCCTGGAAATATGATCAGGAAGACTTGGATGAGTGGCAGGTAGGAGATGAAGTTATCAAAGATAATTCAGGTAGGAGGATAGAAGGACCATATCCTAAAATGTCAGTATGCCAAACTTTGGAGAATGTTTTAAGAGGAATTTCAAGAAGTTAATATTTTTCCATGTTAAATTTGGGATGCTTTTAAGATGTTCAAGTATAGATGTCAAGTTGGCAGATGGATATGTAGGTCTGAGACTGAGAAAAGAGCTATGGGCTAAAAATATAAATATGTCTTCAGCCAGATTATAATAGAACAGAAGAAGTAGCAGAATTGATTGCTTCTTTGTTTGGCTTGCTTTAAAACACTTTCTTCCAGTTATTTCATTCTGAGAATATACCTTGTGCTTTTGATGGATAATTGGGAAACAATCTGGTTTAATCTGTAAAATATTTAAAGAGAAATTTCTTAGGGTGAGTTACTATAAAAATGACCATCTGTTATCTTTTGATTTTCATTTATTTGCATTTCCAAAGGTGATCACCTAAATTTAGCCTGTTTGGGAGAGAGTAGTGTTATGTGCTACCCCATTCTCAGCTACTGCGCACTGACCAGGGCATCAGGCTATTAATCCCTGGGGTAGTGTGCAAGGCTGCTTGAAGGAAAGAGAGAATAGAGATGGGAAATTTTCATATTTTTAGAAGATTTTTGCAAATCCAGGTCAGAGGTGATAAGAAAGTAAATGAAAGAATTTGAGAGCAATTTCAGGACCTCAAAGCTAATTGAAGATGAGCTATAGGGCAAAGGATAGTTGTACAATATCTCTTACTGTGTTTTTCCTTTTCCATACATTCTAGAGCTAAAATACAGAAGCATTGCTTAAGTATTTCTACCATTAACTCAAGCAAAGAGGGTGGCTTACATTAATGGAATTTAGCAGAGGGAAAGCTAGGAATTTCTGAAAGTTCTAGATGCACTACTGGATCAGACTTATAATGGGATGCAGGGAACATTTTCTTATCTGACATATGGAGAGAGATGTCTCTGTGCACTGTTTTTTGGAAGGGTAGGAGGTGTTCTATTCATTAAGATCCCTTAGTCTAGGGATAATCATGGACATGAAAACATGATATTGAAGATTAGCACTAGTGGTAAAAACTGGTATTTTTCTTCTTTCTCTCTTTCCTCTGAGATTAAGCACTGAATTCCCACAAAGTTTACTTATGTAATTAATGACTGAAAATGTTATGAAAGACACTGATGTTTGTATATCTTAAAACAATTTTTTCCTAAGTACCTATTATCTTTATTAAATAGAAGTGTTTGGATTGTATATACACTGTAGGTTGTATATAATACAATTTCAATTTGAAGTAATTCCAGCATTCTTTTTTCACTTTTATTGAGTGTATGTGTAGCACATTATGTCAAAAGCTCTTTAAATTATTACTCTTCAAAATACCCTTTTGAGATAGGAAGATGGCAAGTTTTATATTGCAGAAATTTTCATGGTTATATTGTATAATGAATTAGTTGCTTGATGTGGCTTTTGTCCTCTCAACAGAAATAGTGTATCTCTTTGCAATAACATTAATAGGACTCCAAGTTAAGTTGAAGAAAGTAAACTATTAAAATGCAGATATTCAACAAAATAATACTTGTGCATTTCAAAAATGAGTAAATTAAACCTCAACTATATATAGCAGTGTTAATAATATTTTATGTGAATAATCTGTATGTTTTGGAGGATGAGGAACTATGACAACATGAACAAATTATATTGGCTTTGTAGAAGGGAGCACTTAACAGGAAAGAGGAAAATAATTTGACCTTCAACATCTTAAATCAAGATTAATAAATTCCATATGGTGGTTGTCTATTTTTAAAGTATCAAGCAGCACATCAAATACTCTATTGAAGTTCATACTATAAAAAATACAGAAAACGAGCTGGTATTTGATTAATATATGCAACAATTTCCATTTCTTCCCCCTGTAGTTAGTCAAGATTTTACTTCCGTTAAGTGAAGATTGTTCAGTTTCTTGAATGTTCTGTGTATTTCATGTTGCACGTGTACATTTGGATAGAATTTATTATTAAGCCAAATAAAATTAATCATGAATCTTTTAATCACTCAAGGCTGTAGACTCCATTTGAAGTTGCTAGCTACCATACCATCAACCTTTTGACTCACCTTACATATCCGACATACATCTTCCCTTAAAAGGCTCAAGAATGACATACCAAATTAACCTTGCAAGTACTGCCACAATTATTTTAGATAAACAAGTGGCCCACTTTCTCTTCATTTGAGATGAAATAACTTGGATAAGTGTTTTTAGAATTCTTACAAATAGAGTTTGGGTTCCAACTCTTGGTTGGTGTGGCAGGATAGTAGGGTAAAGTTAAGAACTGACACAGTGAAGTAGCAAGTGGGAAGAGAAGATTCATTGTTGATTCTCTGAGAGGAACTTGCGGGAACACAGTATTGTGTAATAACAATGATCATAGCAATAATGATGATAACAATGGTAGTGATAATGACAATAATGTAGAGGTTTTAACAGACTTTTATTCTAATCCAACTCTTACTAAACCTCTGTAATGTCCAAAATAATGGTATATACATTCTTATTTGATTCTCATTGTAAAATAGGGGTCTTGCCTTATCATTGAATTCAGACTAATTAAACCTTTAAAGATAGCTTATTTAGTTATTATTAGACTCAGAAATGGCAAGAACTTTCTGACTTCCTGCCAACTCATAATTGTAGGTGATAATTGATTCAATATATTTGTTATGGGGCACAGAATTCAACATTTTATGAAACTCTATAGGTGTTTCTGTTGTGTAGACGGTTTAGGTAAATTTATGTAAACTAAAAATAATGCAAAATCAGAATTGATTTCTTTTTATCAACTGTTGACCAGTTTCTGAGTGTTAATTGAATTGGCCCTATTTATGTATTTCATATCAAGGAGCAACAAATGTGGCATAAAGACCCATTATCAACAAATTTCTGGTGCTCTTTTTTTTTTTTTTTTTAAGATTTTATTTATTTATTTGAGACAGAGAGAATGAGAGACAGAGAGCATGAGAGGGAGGAGGGTCAGAGGGAGAAGCAGACTCCCTGCTGAGCAGGGAGCCCGATGCGGGACTCGATCCCGGGACTCCAGGATCATGACCTGAGCCGAAGGCAGTCGCTTAACCAACTGAACCACCCAGGCGCCCCTCTGGTGCTCTTTTAGATTGTATTAGTAGTAGTTTTCTGCATCATATCTCTTTGTAAAATATCTGCATCTAGAGTAATAATAAGTATGACAGTAACTTATGTTGGAATAATAATGGTAAGTCATTTACTTATGGTTTTCTAGATTCTCTGAGCTGTTAATCCTCATGGTATTTTGCTCGATATGAATTATTAGATTTTTACAGATGATTTTATATTGTAAGAAGACCCATCTAGTAAGTGGCAGAAGCCACAATTAGAACATATGTCTGTTCGTCTCTATAGCCTGAGTTTTATTTTGTTTAGTTTTGCTTTTCTCTACACTAGCATTCTGCTTCTAATATAGGGCATACTTCTTTTATAGTTTGAAAATGAATTCATGATAAAAACAGATTACCTATTTTATCACAATAACATCAATGAGTTTATTTAAATGCCTTTCTCTAATTCAATATTCAGATTTCAGCTTAAATTCTGGGCTTCAAACATCTTTATATTCTTCCTGTAGACTAAGTGCCTCTTTTTCCAAGGGACTGGAAAAATAGAAAGATGTAGAAATTGTACAGGCCTAATTAAGAGGCCCCAGCATGTTATAGGTTAGAGCTACACACTTGTAAGTATAATTAACAGTGTATGAAAATACTCATACAGACACTACAGGCAACAGAAGTTTAAAGAAGAGACGTGTGTGTGTGTGTGTGTGTGTGTGTCTGTGTCTGTGTCTGTGATCAGAGAGGTGGGCCTTGAATTGAATCTTGAGAGAAAGTTAACATTTGAAAGATACAATGAATGGAGATTGGAAATTAGGTATAAGAAAAGAAATGAGCTATTCATACTTTCTGGATGTGTTGTCTGCCATAGTGGCCTTTATCTTTGATAATTCTCATTGGCAATTAAATTAAGTTAAATTAAAAACAACCCATTTTTGACAGGATCCTCCAGTGAGGTTTAGATACTCAGGTTTAGATATTTCCCAGAAATTTTGAGATAAGTTGTTTGTTTGTTTTCTTTTTCTGGACAATTTTTCTTTTGTAATTACATAGACAGTGATTTTTAAAATATCTGCCAAAAGATTCAAAATAATTATTTACCTTTGTTTTTTATTGCCTGCTATGTAAATGTAATAGACTGCTTTCTGTAACATCGCAGGTCAATCACTCAGCATTTTAAAACTGTGTTTCATCAGAATTGCAAATTTCTTTATGTTAGACTTGCCTTCTTTTCCTTCCAGTGATTAAATTCTGCATTTTCAAAGTCTGAGCACCTTTTGTTCTTGACCCACCAGTAATTGTTGGGTGATGTTTCTCATCTTCTGGCAAGATGAGATTTTTTTTTAATGTATATGGGGCTAGACTATACCTGTCATAAATTACATTTTAACAAATATGGGAATTTTTTAAAGCTTTATTCTTTTCACTCTTTCTCAGGTTTTTGAATTATAAGCACAGAAAAGTAATTTTTTATAATTATTTGAGCTATCAAGAAATGTGTTTGTATAGAAGGCCTCCCTCCAAAGAAAATTTACGAACTGTTTCTGAAGGAGCACATGTTAATTTTAGTTAGCATAAGTTATGGTAACAATAAACAACATTTTGAGATTGAATCAATTTACCTAGAATTACAATACCTTTATTTTATTTTGGATTATTCCACTTCAGATCTTGTCTTGTTCTCTCTTCCTCTTCTGCACTACATGTATCTACCCACCCACACACACCCACACACACACATACAGTGAAAACACTCATGCCCTTGCTATTTTACTGCTGTTTTGTGATGCTTTTGACCATTTCTGTATTATCAGAAAAAAAAAATGTAATTCCTACACTTTCTTCATAATTGTCATTTTATTGTTTTGCTCTGCTAAATCGTTTACCTATTATTGAGTAAGATATAAGCTAGGCACATGTTTTCTTTTATTCCCAATTTTTTTTTCCCCTTTGGTTGTGGCCTCTTTTCTGGTCTTTATTTGTGGTAGGTTTAAATAGGATGAAGAAAGAATAAAGCTTATCTAAAAAGGAATAATTAAGTAAGACACCTCTATTATGCCCAGGACCAAAACGGTGCAAGTACAGATACAGTATTCAATAGCACCACCTGTGAAAATTTCTAGGTCCCCATTTGTTTAATTTGCGGAAACCTGGTAGCAGAAAGCACATTGATCTTGAGATCAGTAGCCCTGAGCCTAAGTTCTGACTCTGCTGTGTCCAAGTTGTAGCTGGTTTGCGCACAATACATCACCTCTCTGGGTCTCAGTTACCTCATTTGTAAATTGAAGGGTTAGATTTCTAAAATGTCATGAATTTAAGATATAGACAAAGGAGTGAACCGAGTCCCAAGTACCATATTTCTCTAAAAGAAACAAAAAAAGTGATTGGTTTTATGGTCTTTTTAATATGTCACTCTGGTTCTATATTAAGGAGAAAACAAAAACTAGGCTTGGGAGGATTTAGGGATGTTAGCAGATGATTGCTGCAGATTAAGAATCTGTAGAGAAGTTACATATAACTGTACACTCCATTAACATTTTAAATGGTGCGAAGAAGTCTCGCTGAATAGATATCAACTAAGAGAGGATGGATGGAGTAGAACAGGTTTATGGTTCTGCATAATAGTATTTCTAAATCGCATCTTGTCGACTAGCTAAAGGGAATAGTTTCCATTTCGTTTCAATACTATTGCATCTTAATTATGCTATTGTGAATTGAGAATCCTATCCTTCAAAGAGATGTCTGTAACTCCATTTTGGTAGTCTAAAAAAAATTATTGAAAGCGTGGTACTGAATTTGACAGAGGGACAGACGAATACATTTAATTGCATGAAACTCTTTTGTCCTAGGCTGGAAAAAGATGTGTTGGTCAGTTCCCTCCTATTTAATTCTCTCCTTCTCCTTATGAAATTCTGTTTGAGGTGAATTCTGTTAAAATCAATTAGTATGATGGGTTTGTGGAAGCTTTAAAAAAAGATTGGCTGGTGATTTTGCTGTGATTATTTGTTGTTTTATAACTCATGTCAAATTTTACATCTGGCACCCTCAAAAATTCGGAAGGTGAGAAACATGTGGGCAACTGATGTAGTGGGAAAAAGAATAGGAATTCCTGGATCTGTGTGTGTGTGTGTGTGTGTGTATACATATATATATATGTATACACACACACACACACACATATACGTAGGGAGAACTTTTCACCATTATTGATCAGCTTTTACCATGCCTGTTTGCATGAGGTGGTACACCTGCCAATAATAGTAATCCAAAAATCTCTTTTTTAAATAGATAATAAATAACTATCTTTGTTACAGACGCTAAATGTAAAAAGGAATTTCTTTTTCTTTTCTTTTTTTATGTGTATGCACATTTGAAAAGGGGATTTATTTTTTGATACAAGAATTGATCGTCATTTAACTTGAAAGACTATTCTGTACTGTGCTTGTGCTAAATATTTTTTATATCATCTCATTAAATACTGATGCTTGGAGAGGCTAATTCTTTGAGTGTCACACAACTATTAGATGGCAGGTGTAGGATTTAAACACCTGTAGGTCTGGTTCCTGTGTTGTTGCTTTCACGTCCTGCAGAGTGCTGCTTCATGATTTGACCCCATCTTTATCCAGTAGTTTCTGTCTTGATACTGCAAACTACTTACCCTCCCTTTTCAAGATATTAATGGTGGTTTAGTGAATTGATAGTCTAAAACAGAAAACAGTTGCAGTAAAGACTGAAACAAACTCAAACACTAGGAACATATAGGATGGCCTCATTTTAGGTGGTAGACAAGAATACAGTTATATAATTTGTATTTGTAGGGTAGGTGAGGCTTTAGCATATGTATAACACAAGGAATATCAATAAAAGGATATGCTTCTGGCAAAGGCTTAGTTATGGGCACAAGGGGCATCAGCGGAAAAAACCCTGGGTTGGGACCCCAGCAAAAGCTGTGTGGCTTTGCACAAGTCATTTAGCCTCTCTGAACTGCTCATTTTGTTCATCTGTAAAATAAAGATTTAGAAATATTTCCTACATTATAGTGATTTTGGAAGATCTAAATGAGCTCATCTGAGCATAGGGGTCACAGTACCAATGAGTTAGAAAGATTTTAACATAATAGGGAAATTGAATTTTTATGTTAAAATATTCTTGTGAACATTCTTTGATTCATTTTCAGATCTTGATTTAGATAACTTTGCCTTTGTTGTGTGTTGGTAGTGATGGTCCCGATTAAATGCTAGCGCTGGCATTTTTTTTTTTTTTTAATGTGTGCAAAGCATCTCTTTTGGAAAGAAAATTAAAATAATGGTTCAACTCCACCCAGAAATGTCATATTATAGCCATTAGCAAGCTATAGTAAAATGTTTGGAAGATATCAATAATGGATTACAATATAAATATTTATGGAGTGCTGTGAGGTAGTTTCCATCAAGCTAGGGGCATGCAAAATTGAATAGATACTGACACTAAACAAGACTTTGAATAAGTGGTTGTGGTATAATCCTTTTCCAGTATTAAATACCATCTTTAACATTGTTTGAGGTAAACTGGGTTTTGGAATTTTGGTAGCTGCAGAAGTCTCCCTAAGAAAATATATGTTATTTTAATGGATTATGAATATAGTATGAGTTTGTAAATCTCTTTATTTTTTCTAAGTTTATACAGTGGGTAGAAAAAATAGGAAAATATGCCTATATAATAGTGCCCAGGTATTTTGGAAATAAAAAAGTAAGTTCCTCAACATTTGACCCCAACTATAAATGATTGTCGTATTAAGGCATTCAAATTGGTTTGAACCTTTCTCTCCTCGATTTTGCCACTTGACTTTTCCCTCTGGCAAACTTCATTAAGAAAGGCCAATGCTTCTAGAAAAGTATAGAAATTCTACTTTAGTTGGCTTTTAAGAATTAAATTGTGTGTATACAACAGTTGTAATAAGAGCTTAAGCACAAGCATACCCCTAAGCTGCTGTCTAAATTTCTTGTAACATAAAAGATGTCAACTCTGAATCAAAAGTCTTCTTATGGAATGGATCCACAACCAAACCATCCCTATGGTATCGCTAAAGAAATATTGCAGGCAAATGATATAAGGCCTTTTAGAATATCACAGAGATTCCATAGACCATATATTTTTGCTATGAAAGAGGTACGGGGTATTTTATTGAGCCCTGTGCCAGATACTTTTTAAGTACTTTGCAAATATGAACTTACATAAAAATCATAGCAGAGCTGCTAAAAATTATTTATTCCACACTTGGAGATAGGGCAAAATGATTATTCTTGATTTTAAAAATTTCATGCTAGATCATTTTTTAGTAAGCACATCTGAGCATCATCTGACAAATGCAGGGGATGGAACTTTGACTAGTAATCATGACTAACAAATGTGCATTTATTTTTTGTCCTTTTGAGGTTAGAGGTTGACCTGCGGATAGTAGTAAGTGCCCATAGTTTGATAGTCCCAGAGATAGATCAACTCCAAAGATGATATGATTTTATAGCTCTGTTGAAAGTGAATCTAGCAAACATTACATCCAATCTGCAATTTTATTTCAACATTCCTTCATAGGTATTTTCTGCTGATTTCTTCATAAACATGTTAGACAACACTTCAACAAGTGCTAACTAGTACTTTGTTGGAGAATTTTATCATTTTCACTATAACACTTATACTAGTATCATCCATATTTTATAGATGATGAAATTGTGGCACAGCAAGCTTAAATTGCCCAAAGTCAAAAAGCTAGGAAAGGGGTATAGCTGGTATTCAGATCCATGTATTATGGCTTTAAAGTCTGTGTTCTTGAACATGAGCATTTTGGCCTTTCTTGTTTACCAAGATATTTATTTATTATACTCCGTCCCCACAACAAACAAATCCCTAGTCTACTCATGCAATATGCAGGGCATTAATTGTAGCCCTCTGTGTACAAATACTCACCCTGACTTACAGCCTTTTGCTCCTACAAAAGAACTTTGGAGAGCCAGTTCATGTCAAAATATTGAACTACCTTGTACTACAAATTTAGTCTCAAGCACTTTTTGTATAGGTCCAACATCAGGAGAACAATTGTCTTATTAGTCATCAAAAAGATCTCTAACAGTGCTTGACATCGGGTGTTCTGCTTGATAGAAATGAGTTAATGATAACATATTTATACCTTTGAGTGGTTAAGGAATGGTTTCCAAGCTAAATCTTACTTGAAGTGATAATTATAAAATATAAGGACAAGGCTGTTTGTCCTGATAGGTGTTAGCTATTTGTGGGAGAGTGTGTCCTGAGTTTTGGTTTGATAAATCAGAGGTGAACAGGACCCCTGAACAATGATCAGTTGGTAATCATGACTTTGGTAGCTAAACGAAATGTCCTGGGGTTATTGGCATATAAACCTCAGGAGACTAGGACCAGTTTTCAGGAGGCTTTGGGAATTCTGGAGGATTGGGTCTCTGCAGCTGTGGGATTAAGTGCTCGTCTAGAGTAGGGGAGAATTGTCTTCTTCATTGAAAGTGTCTGGGACACAAGAAATTTGGAGATAGTTTAGGAATTTTGTTGCCTCTATCAAACTGCTAAAGAATGAAGAGAATTAAAGTAAGAGACATGGATCAGGTCATAAGATGCTGACTCTGATACTCCAAACTGACCACCTCTCAGAATATTCACTCTAGGTGGTGACGCAAGAAGCTCTTCAAATCAGAGATATGGTCAGACTCACCTTCAGTGGTTTAAGAAGTTTATCACTGTGACCTAAGTTCCTCCCTAGTTCTGAAGCAGAGGGTGGGGAAAAGACAATTTCTAGAAGGGGTTTTTACAACTCTCTAAAAGGCAAGGATTAACAGTCTGTCTTACTGACCAAAGCTGTAGGAAACTCATATCAATGAAAGGAATTCAAGGGTGGGTTATGCCAAGGTCAGGGACTGGAGAACAATGTGCATTTGGAGAGCACTTAATACCCAGGAGCATTATTATAATTAAGGTGACTTAAGTGAATTAAACAAAGCACTGGGTAGACCTATTAGAAAAGAGCAACTGCCCTGATTCTGATTTTCTTGCTATCACGACAGTTTGCAAATTTTATGAGATAAACTCTGTTTTGGCTGCTTCCTTGTGATTATAATATATGCCAAACACTAAATGCTTCTCATTTGAGTTTAAAAAGTTAGGCCTGTATATCCTAAATGTCAGATTCAAAAGTTAGGTCAGATTCAAAAGTTAAGTCACTGTCTTTTTAGATAAGCATTATTTAAGTCTTCTAAAGAAATAGTCCAAAACCACATTGAATTTTTTTTAGATTCATGACCATACAAGAGAATTGGATCAACACCACTTAGTTGCTATTATTTATTTATATACTACTTTTTTTTTGTAGTAAATTGCTGGGAAGTAAGGCATCCTTTCTTCCATTTTGTGGAGGTATAACCACTCCATCACATCAAAGACCCAGGAAATGTCCTGTTGAAGGACTCATAAATCAGCACTGAGGCTTTCTTGGTATATTTCTGTAAAGGAAAAAGGTATTTGTGTTTCATTAACACTAAGACTGTCATGTTTTTATGCATTTCAGAGAGACAGTGCTTCTGTGTTTTATTCCTAGTGACCTAAGCGTCAAAACCTTTTGTATGTGTTATTATGTAATGTACCATTATCTTCCATGAGAGCTGAGGCCTGTGAGGCATTTGCTTTTACTCTGTTCATTCTGTTATAACACATGTGCACAGAGGTGAAAGAGAAAGTGGTCTATGTTAAAAGTATACACAGAAGAACTCTTAGTTTTTCAGTTGAAAAAATGGGAGGGAACCCCAAACAGAAGACCACACATCCAAGCTGATACCAAAACATTTTCATTTTGAAATCCCCCAGATATCACTTAGCATGAATCAGAGTTTTGTTGTTGGAAACCTCTTTACTTTTGGTTGATTCATCTTTTCCATTTTAACCAACTGTGCAAATATGGGAAGGAAGAAATTTGGCTTAACAGCAATGCATTTAAGAAGATTTTAGCCTAGTTCATTGTATACCCTATGCGAGTAAATAGTGTGATGTAGTTATTCTTAATCTTTTACCAAGAATTTGTCCACAACAGGGGCAAAAGAACTGCTTTTCTTGGCACTTATCAAACTATTTTTTGTGCTTGGATCTGCATGTTAAGTGGGATATAAACACATTTAGAGGATGACGATAAGGGGATATGAAGCTCTCATATTAGGAGTAGTGGAGAGAACTGAAGATAGATTAGAGAAGATATGATTGCTATTTTCAATGATTTTAAGAGTTGTCATGGAGAAGAGGGATTAAACTTGTTATGTATAGCCCTCCAAAAGATTAGAGCTAAGAAAAATAAGTAGAAGCCATAGAGAGTTATGTTTGAGTTCAATAGAAGGGAAATAGCGAGTCCAGATTGTCTGAGGAAGGAACAGACTGCCTCTGCAGGGCATACATTCTGGATCAGTGCAAGAATATAAGTGCTCTCTTCTTCAGTCACTTGTAAAGGGTTCGCTACAATAATGTGGAGTAGTGAGTAAGGAGTTGCAATGACTGAGTTTTTTGATTAGATAAAGTAGTTCTTTAGTCAATATTGGCCTAGTGAGTTTGAACAAAATTTGAGTCAGGGTTTATTTCAAATAAACACTATACAGTGATTTTCTTGGATACGTTAGTTCATTTGCTGCAAAAGAAATAAACAGGTAGGATAGTATGGTAATACAGAAGATACACCTGTCACTTACTGCCAAGTGTAGAATCACTGAATATAACAAGTGGATGGAACTTCATTGAGTCCAACCTGATGATTTTACAAGTTAAGGAAAATCAGACTTAAGAAGTCATGTGACTGGCACAGGTTCACCAAATTAATGGTAAGGCTGGAATTAAAAGGCAGGCTTTCTGGGCGCCTGGGTGGCTCAGTTGGTTAAGCGACTGCCTTCGGCTCAGGTCACGATCCTGAAGTCCCAGGATCGAGTCCTGGGATCGAGTCCCGCATCGGGCTCCCTGCTCAGCAGGGAGTCTGCTTCTCCCTCTGACCCTCCCCCCTCTCATGCTCTATCTCACTCTCTCTCAAATAAATAAATAAAATCTTTAAAAAAATAAATAAATAAAAGGCAGGATTTCTGATTGCCAGTTAGATTTTTTTACCTCAAGAGTTGAAAGGGATGTGTGCTCCCCATTGGAATGCTACCAACAACTACAAATATTAAATCACACTAAGAAAGAGGCACCCTGACTCATTGTGTGTGTCTGTGTGTGCGCGCGCGCATGCGTGTGGGCTTGCTCACCTATGAACTAGAAGAATTTGGTCTCAGGGATTTGGCCCTAAGTGCTGTGACTGATGCTTGGATCTTTTCCATTTACATCGGGTTGTTCCTTAATTCTTAGCTCCAAGTGAGGTTTTACAGGACTTCTAGTTTTCCATCTATAGCATTAAACAAAAGCTTTTCATAGC
>NW_023270268.1:67544001-67569320 GCF_011800145.1 Mirounga leonina | reverse complement strand
TTTTTTTTTTTTTTGTCCAGGCTTGCTATGAATGTTGGTATGTCTCTCCAGCTATGTGCCCCTCACAAATTCCCAAACACACATGCATATACACACAAACCCACATACACACAACTCTTTTTTTAACCAGGATGAACATTCAACTATAGTCTGACAGCAAGACAATGTTTAAATATTGTTATTGCTAAAAAAGGGTTAAATTTGTCTCCTGTCAAAAGACATTGAGTTATGACTCCAACACACCAGAATTCTAAAACAGCTCTGTCACATGGAGGCTTTGCTGCTGAGTAGACCAAATATTAATTTGTATCCCTGTTTTTTTCTCACTGTTTTGTGATTTTGTTGGTAAAATGTATACATAGCCAGAAGAGGTGGTCACACTTACCAATAATATTAAATATTAAAGAAAATGAAACTGTTCTGAAAGCCACGGTTTTATACAAAGAGATTTCTGTGAGCGAGAAATCTGCTGGTTTTATTTCCTCTCATCATAGTTATAATAGACCAAGCCAATATCAAGGTGTCCTCTCCTGTTTATTTCTCTGAGCATGTCATGGTTTTCTAAGTAGGTCAGAGCCAATTTTTTACATCTGCAACTTAAGGCTTGCCAAAATTTACCATTCAGTGGGTTCATTCACACTTTAATTGGCCACTTGCTTCTTTTTTCTGAGAACACAGGGGACCAATTGCACCTGCAATGAGCCTGATGGAGATTCAGAAAAAGGAATATTTTAACAATTCTATTTTGGTGTGCGACTCATCCTCTCTCACAGAAGTAAAAAAGTGACATTGTCACATTGCAATATGTAGCAATATATTTGTGATTATTTTACTTGTATTTGTAATGTAGATTTTGTTGCAAAATACAAGGTGATTTGACTCTTCAATAACTCTGTGAATTTGTTCTTTGAACTTAAAAAAGACTTCTCTAGGTTGGTAATGCAGACTCCTTGATATGCAAGTTTAACTTTGAATACTTGGAAAAATAACGAGACAACAAGAATAAAGCAATTAGTGTATACTTACTTATAAGAAAGGAGGAGCTGGTATAAATGCTGGAATAAAAAGCATGATTTTGATACTTAGGAAATATTATATATACAGATTATGTAATCTTATTTAGATTATTATATAAGTTTTTTTTTTTTTTTTTCCTGGCTATGTAGGATAGAGTAAGATACAGTACCTTTTGGTTAGAACTGTGATACTGTCCCGTTTGATATATTCATTAATCAAAAGGAGAGGTTTGGATTGTGCAAGTCTAAGGAGCATGCTTATTTTATAGAGAGATGAAAGGAAATAAACCAAGTTGAGATGTATAGGGGCTGCCATCATGTTTGCAAGTATATTTTAATTGCTAGATAGATCAGATTGTGGTACATTCTTCTGCTTAAAAATCCTTCTATAATTCTCCTTTGTTTAAAAGAGAACATCCAGGCTGCTACTTTGGCCTTCACGGCCCTCCATTCTTTGGCCGCTGCCCAAGTTTTCAGTATCCCCTCTCATCAGTCCCTCCAATGGGCTTTCATGATACAGAAGTGCCAAACTGTTCGCACAAACCTAGCTGTTCATCAGTTCTGTACCTTTGCATGCTGTTACAGTTATCCAAGGACTCCCAGGCTAGGCAGAGGCAAAGAAGGATTCTTCCCTAGAGCCTTTAGAGGGAGCATGGCCCTGCCAACACCTTGATTTTATACTTCTAGCATCCAGAACTGTGAGAAAATAAATTTTTGTTTAAGACCACCTAGCCCATGGTAAATTGTTATGGCATCCCTAAGAAACTAATGCAACTCCCATGTCTTTTGTGAAAGTTAATGGCTAATGAGAGCCACTAATAGCCTTAAAGGAAGGCCACAAATAACACAGGAATTTCATGAGTAAGGTTGTGAGGCACACAACCAAGCTAAGAATCATGGCAGGCTTAAAGACTAGTGAAAAGCAAAGGGTATTACAACCCCACCTTTGGTTTTTACCTTGAAGCTTTCTTTTACTGGAGAAATATTGAATTTATTCTTTTTCAAGGCATCAAAGTATGATGGTCACACCTTTGATTTGGTAGAAAATAACTTCATGTTTCAATCCTGAAATTAAGTAGGTTTCTATATGCTCACTAAATTTTGCTTACCATCTGGCTAGTTTCCTTATCACATTCCCCCCCTCTACCACCACCACCGCCCTGCTTTTCTCTCTCTTTCTCTCTCTCTCATACTTTTTAAATCAAATGCAGCTGTAAAACAAAACAAAGCAAACAAAACCATTCATGCATTTTCATCTTACCTGAGGTTCTCCTCCCCAATTCTACAAGTTTATTATATGCACACTCTACCTTTCACATCATCTCACACAATGTTTTTAGCAAGTATTTTTCCTCTCCGTAACATAGGTTGTCACTTGTTTAGCTTCTCTCCACAGTTCCCACCATTTTTCCAGCCTCCTATAATGGTTCCCTTGTTGACTGCTACCTGGTGCCACATCCACTGTCAGATAGTTTAGTTTTTTTTGTTTTTTTTTTAAGATTTTATTTATTTCTTTGACAGAGAGAGACACAGCAAGAGAGGGCTGGAGTGGGAAAAGCAGGCTTCCCGCGGAGCAGGGAGCCTGATGCAGGGCTCCATCCCAGGACCTTGGGATCATGACCTGAGCCGAAGGCAGATGCTCAACAACTGAGCCACCCAGGCGCCCCATAGTTTAGGTTTTTGTTACAGCAGCAACCCACTTCTAGTCAATGTGTATGGCGATTAGCTTTTGCCTCAATAATGTTGTATAACAAAACAACCACAAAGCTTAGGGGCTTAAAAAACAATCATGTATTCTTGTGGGGTTGTCTGGGGAGGTCTGCTGATAAAGTCTGTACTGACTGGGTTTGGTCCAAGACATGTTGGGTACAAGTCTGCTGTCTCATAGTCTCCTTTGTGTAGGTGGGCTAGCCTAGATGTCCTTTCATGGAAAGAGGAAGCAATGAGAAGTCATGCCCAACTTTTCAATTATACTTTAAGTCTCTATTTGTGGACATGTCTGCTAATGTCCATTAGCCAAAACAAGTGATAGGGATTGTCCTCAAATAAAATACTCTGCCCATCATGAGACCAAAGGAAGACACACAGAGAATCCCAGCATCAATACGACAGGGAAGTATACTGCTCCCTTAGAGGTGAGGTTAATACTTGCAAAATCATCTATCCTATTCTTTCTTTTCTGGCTGTGTTTAAAATATCTTTTTGGTTTGGTGTTCAGAAATTTCTGTATTCTGTGCCTTGGTATCCATTTTCTTTTATAATTATGCCAGAAACACTTTAGGAGTCCCAGAATCTGATGATTGGAGATTACAGCAATTACGGGATTTTTAAATTTTGCCTCACCTCATTCTCTTTGTTTCCTTTTGTACATCCAATTAGATGAATGTTCAAACTTCTCTCTTTTTCTTCCATGTCTCCTAAGATCTATTTACTGTTTTTCTGTTTCTTTATGTTAGTGTGCTTCTTTATGGGTAATTTCTTTATTACTATATTCTATTTCACTAATTCTCTCCTTGGCTCTTCAAATTTTATGTTTAAAAATATTTGTTGAATTTCAACTTCATTTGGTACGGTTTTATTTTCATACTCTTTGTTTTATTATTTTTGAAACACATTTGGCCAATTTTTATAGTCTCTTGCCCCATAGTCATATATTTAAAATCATCTTTTATTTGATTAAACATAGTCATCTTATATTCTGTAGCTGACAAAATATTTGAAACTTCTGAATGTGTGATTTGGTCACTGCTGCTGATCCCTTTCCCTGGCGGTTTGTTTCCAAGTATGTCTTGTGGTTTGGAGCTCATTGGCCTTGGAACTTTATTCTGTGAGGCCTGTTTAAAAGTGTATTTCTCCGAAGAGATTCTAATGTTGCTTCTAACCAAATGGTTGGTGCCTGGTCAGGGACTACTTAAAATTAAATCTTTGTCTTGCAGTTTGCGAATCACTTGGGTAGTAGGAATGAAGGCCTAAAGCCAAGTGAGGGCTAGTTTGTAGTTAGGAGTTCACAGGAGAGACGTTTTCTTTGTGCTTTCTGCCCAGCTAAAGACCCAAACAGGTGTCCCTTACCTCACACATTGCAACAAGTTTTTGTTTTTTGTTTTTTTTTTTCTTTATTCTTTTTCTAATGCAGAATTGAAGAATCTTGCATAAAACTTTTAGGTGATTTCTCCCTCTCCTTGTACAGGTCCTCATCCTTTTCCCTTCACACTTCCAGGACCAATAATTCAGTTCTACTATTACTTCTTCCAGCTATGTAATCAATTATAATTGCCTTAAAAATGGTTTAGTTGATATAGATCACAATACCCTCAAAAATGTTCTATATTGATTTGCTTACAAAATTTCAATGTAGGTGTTAAACTATTTAAAATAAATAACTCTGCAGTTTTGCTGTTTCTTGATTTTAAAAAGTTTAATTACAATATTGAGAACCAAATTTCTGAGTTTGACTTACCACAGCAATTTCCTGGAAGTTGCTATCCCAAAGGAAGTTGGGAAAATTAGGTTACAATTTAATTCACTACTAAAGGTTGCTTGTTTCCTAAATTACCCTGAAAAATAGTTTAGAGTATGAACATCCTTATCTGAGTCTATTTGCAAATATCTCTGTAATAGCCTTTTTAATAGTATTTCAGGAGAGTAAATAACCCCTGAATCTGGTAACTTGAAAAAAAATCTTATTTTAGATGACAAGTTGAATACATTCTCTACCTTTAATAGAATGTTTTCCTTTTTATTTGCTTTATATCATTTCCTTAGGAAAAGGATTCAAATGTTCCTACATTTATAGCAAAGTGAGACAAATCGGAATTTAAAAAGCATCTTCCTTCATAATATAACCTTAGTTTTAGTAAATGGAAATACACTTTCAGGGGAATATGAATGAAGCCTAGTAAGTATTTCATGATCTAACTTTTGAAATGTTTTATATAGGTCTGCTGTAGCTGAGCTATGGTAAATTTTGCTTGATTTATTGAATTTCATATTTCCTGAAAGTAAACATAATGCTTAAGGGTTTTAATTAATAGATAATTTTTTAAGTCTCTGTAAAATGTGTAGAAAAGTTAGGCTTCTTAAAGAATACTCTAAATGTCTTATCTCTAAAGGTCTGACCAGGAGCTGTGGTGATACATGAAGAAAAAATATTACATCTGTTGCTTTATATAATACTCTTATACTTAATCATTAACCTATTCTGAGATGGAGAATGAATTTACTTATATTTTTTCAAGTAGGTAAATTTGGTCTTTGAGGTCAATTATCTGAATCATACGTCAAAAACTGCCTCTTTGATTCAATTTTAAAAATTAGTTTGAATTAGATTATTTGTATTAAGGTAAACGATGTCAGTCTTTGGCAGTGGGTTAAAAGGGAAGACTTAGCCAAAGAAGAAAGGAATGTATCGAGCTGAATTGAATTGACTTTTGCTTTTGCACCAGCAAATTTTATAAAAGAGAACATTTGAGTATTATGTGCACATGCTTTATGAATCATTAACAAAAATTAGTGACAATGCACCTGATAAGTATTTAGAGGCTAAAATATATGGTCATTTAAAAACAGTCATGTCTTAATCTAAGGAAACAATTCTAATAAGAGACCTAAATAAATATTACAATGATATATGTATTCATGTAACTGGAAATACATCTGGAAAGGATGTAAGAAATTAGGAGTCAAGAGAAACTTACAGAGTCATGTTATTGTAGGACATAAGAAGACAATTTTTTTTCTTTACTGTGGGAATCAGATCTAGGCTTGGGAATATTTCTCAACAATAACTCTCCTTATTAATTTTAAAAGATATATAATAATAATAGAATATTTGCAGTTTGTGCCTCAGTTCTTCAGAAATGTTTACCTTTATTTCAACCATTGGCTGCCAGGTGCCATGATATGAAAGACCCATAAAATCAACCAAGGTAATGATTAAAATCCCACCATTAGTGCTGTACTCCTATGTATTAAAATTACTTTCGACTAATAATTCTATTTTAAAATCTAAGTGCTTTTGGGAAGATGAATACATAAGCTCTTCACATTTCAGAGTGAATAGACATAACACAATTCTCTTTGGTCATTAGAGTGTTTATTGCTTTGGATGAAGAAGAAGAACTCAAAGATGGGGGAAAATGCAGACAGAAAAGACTAGGGGATTAAGACAGACTTTGACCAAACTTGAAGATAATGATGAAAAAGAAAATTTCCATTTAGAAACTTTTACTGATTTAAGTAAGCACTTAACAATTTTTTCTAACTTAAAAATAATCCATTCATGTTGACAGATGACACTGAGTTCATTGATTTTAAGTTATATGCTCTACTTGTGGTAGATAGACTTTTTACTTAAGTAGAATCATTTTGTGGGAGATTCACCGATCTGGATTTCAGTTCCTATTATTTAATAACCTCCAAGTAGTTAAGTCCAATGATCAATTCTTGGTACTCACTTTACTAGAACTATCAGCAACATTAGACATAATAGATCATTCTTTCTGACTTTCAAACACTTTACTCTATTGACTAAGATAAACATAACATCATGGTTTTTCACTCACTTTAGTGGCTGTTCCTCTTCATTAAGCTTTTCTATTTTTCTTTTTTAAGATTTTGTTTTTAAGTAATCTCTACACCCAACAATAGAGCTTGGGCTCACAACACAGAGATCAAGAGTCATATGCTATACTGACAGCAAACCAGGAACCCTAAAATAGCTTTACTATTTTTCTTTAATCCTTCTATTTTATAAATATTGGAATATCCTACAGTTTTCTTTATACCTTTTCTCTTCTTTAACTATATTTCTTTCAAATACTCTGTAGTTTTAAATATCATTTACATGCTGATGATTACCAAATATATATCTAAAGGACTCAAAAACCTTTCTTCTAAACTTTAGATTGTTATGTATAGCCATGAACTCAACCTATCTACTAAGAAATCTAATAGATAACTCTAAATTAATATTCTCAAAAATGAATACGCAATTTCTGTTCCTAGTTCTACAACTTGATTTTCCCTGTCTTTTCCTCTTAGTAAATTGCAACTCCTTTATGTAGTTGTTCAAAGAACATGAAAAGCTGGAGTCCTTCAGGGCTCCCCTTATGATCATACCTCATATCAGAAATTCCTGTTGATGGGACACCTGGGTGGCTCAGTTGGTTAAGCATCTGACTTTGGCTCAGGTCATGATCTCAGGGTTCTGGAATCGAGCCCCACATGGAGCCCCATGTGGAGCCTTACTTGGCCCTGTGCTTCACTTGGCTCTGTGCTCAGTGCTTGGTTCTGTGCTCAGCCAAGAATCTTTGTCTCTCTCCCTCTCCCTCTGCCCCTCTCCCCACTCATGCACATGCGTGCATGCTCTCTCTCTCTTTCAAATAAATAAAAATCTTTTAAAAAATTCCTATTGATTTTACATTCTAAGAATATCTAGAATGTGATTACTTCTTCCCACCCATTCAGCAAGCTCCCTAGTCAAAGCCACCATCATCACTGGCCTAAATTATTGAAATAGGAGCTGAACCCTCTCCACTCTTTTCCTTGTGAGCTATTTACCTCAAATAGCAAGGATATGTTATCCTGTGTCTCCCCTACTTAAAAACTTTTGTCGCATTTAGACAGGGCAATAAGGCAAGATAATAAATAAGAGATAAAAATTTTGAAAGGAAGAAAGAACACTGTCATTATTTGCAAATGACATGATTGTATAATAGAAAATCCGAAGACATTACCAAAAAGCTATTAGAATATTAGGTGAATGGGAAAACCATGTGGTTGAGCGGTTAAGTGTCTGCTTTTGGCTCAGGTCATGATTCTAGGGCCCTGGGATCAGGTCCCACGTAGGGCTCCTTCCTGGGTGGGGAGCCTGCTTCTCCCTCTGCCTGCCACTCCCCCTGTTTGTTCTTGCTCTCTCTCTCTCATGAATAAATAAAATCTTTTTTTTAAAAAAGAATTATTAGATGAATTAGCAAGATCAATATAAAAGAATCCAAATTGCGTGTACTCATATATACAAGGTCAATATACAAAGGATACAAAGTCTGTGTACAAAAGTAAATAATCTTTCAGTATTCAAACTACAGATCACAAAAAAATTAAAATATACTATGTACCATAGCATCAAAACATCTTATTAAAGATATAGGAGACTTATACACTGAAAACTGCAAAATATTGTTGAGAGAAATTAATGACTCTGTAAGTATATGTATAGATTTGCCACACTTATGGATTAAATGACTCAGTATTATTCAGGTGTCAGTGCTTCCCAAACTAAGCTGCAGACTCAGTATAATCCTGTAAAAATTCCAGCAGGTTTTCTTTCTTTGAGAGAGTTTGTGTTAACATGTGTGTGTATAAAATTTTAGAAATGGATTTTAAAATTTATATGGAAATGCAAAGGACACAGAATAGCCAAAATGATCTTAAAGACAAACCAGTCAATGGATTCATATTGGTAGATTTTTGAGACTTATCACAAAAGAATGAAATTAAGATGCTGTGATGTTGGTGCAAGGATGAACAAATAGTGAAACAGAACAGAAATTCCATAAATATATTCATTTGATATACAACAAAGTGCCATTGCTCTTCAACTGAGAAAGAATGTTTTTCAACAAATAATGCTGGATCAATTGGATATCCATATGGAAACAAATGAACCTTAACCATTCTCAACCCATAAATAAAACTCAATCACTAGATTATATAAATATGTAAAGTAAATAATAAAGCTTTTATAAAAATAGAGTACCTCTGAAACTCCAGAGTAGGCATAACCTTCTCAAATAGGACCCAAAAGCATGAACCATAAGAATAAAAAAATTGATAAATTGGACTTAATTAAAAATAGAAATTTCTATTTACTAAAATACACCATTAAGAAAGTGAAAAAGCAAGGCACGTACTGAGAGAAGTTACTGGAAATGTATACCTCAAAAAGGATTTACATATAGAATAAATGAAGAGCTTCTACAACTCAATTTTTTATAAAGATTTATTTATTTGTTTGAGGGAGAGAGAGAGAGAGACAGAGAGCAACAGAGATAGTGAGAGAGAAAGAGTAGGGAGGAAGGGAGAAGCAGGATCCTTGCTGAACAGGGAGCCCAACATGGGCTCGATCCTAGGACACTGGGATCATGACCTGAACAGAAGGCAGACACTTAACTGACTGAGCCACTCAGGTGCCCCTCTACAACTCAATTTTTAAAAACAACCAACCAAATGAAAAAAAAAATTAATAAATAAAAGTGAGCAAAAATTCTTGAACAGACACTTCAAAACAGAAGATCAAATGGCTAGGTGCTCAACTTTGTTAGTCATCAGGAAAATACAAATTAAACTATAATGCAATACTAATATACTCTTAAAATAATGACTCAGATTAAAAAGCCTGATAATATTGAGTGTTAGCTAGGACATTATATATTTACACATTATACATATGTGATACATTCTGGTTAGAGTATAAATTGGTGTATTCACTTTAGAAAATTCTTTAGTGGTTTTTACCAAATCCAAATATACTTACCCTATGATCCAACAATTCCACTTCTAGTTATACACCCAATAAAAAACGAGTGCATATGTACAAAAGAAGACATGTACAAGAATATTCGTGGCAGCTTTATTCACAATAGTCTCAAATTAGAAACCACCTAAATGCCCAACAATTGAAGAATGGATAAATTGTGATATATTCATATGATCTTGGCAATCTCAAAAAAATCTGTATGTGCAAAACATGGAAAGTATCAAAGATATATTGACAAAAGAAAATTGAAGCAAAAACTGCCTATTTTATCTTCTCTACAAAGTTCAAAACCAGGAGAAACTAGTCTCCTTAATAGAAGTCAGATTAGTGGTTACATCTGAGGGGAGAAGGGATATTAAATGGGAACAGACTGTTGGATTTCTAGAAGTGTGGTATACTTGATCAGGGTGGTAGTTACATGGTGCTTGCATATATATATGTGTGTGGGGAGGTAAATGTACAATTCATCAAGCTACAGGCATACTTTACTCGCTTCTTGTGTTAAAGACCAAAAGCAAATAAACAAAAAGAACAAAACATCCAGTGGCTTTCTATTTTACTCAGAATAATCTAGAATTTTTAGTAGGGCTCACAAAGTTCATGGCTGCCTCTCTGACCTGTTATCCCTCTCTAATTTGCAGAGTGCTCCAGCTAAATTTACCTCGTTGAGGTTCCTCAAAATATCCTCCTCTTTCAAATACATCACATGAAAGCCAAGGACAAGTAAGTTTGGGACTAGAATCAGTCCTGGAAAATTTGGGCAGGGCAGCACTTTTAGTTTATTTATGGAATTGATTGGTCTTTTTGCACCCATCCCTTTTTTCCCTCTTTCCTTAGGCCAGTTTTTCAGCTTCTTTACCTGTATTCACTAGCCCAATGCCTGTAGTTTGTTCCATTTCTGAATTCCTGGAAGAAAGAATTTAATTGGCCCAGTCCAGCCTCTAGATAGTTTCTAGTGGTTAGGTGTCCACTCCGTGCCCAATAAGCTATGGCCATGGAGAGTCACATAGTATAAAGATCTCAGGGTCCTACCTCTGAGGCAAAGGCTGTTCTCATAGAAGAGAATAAGGAGGAGAAGGCACATATATTACCTATAGATTAAAAATCGATGCCTATGGTGCTCTAAATTTTCCATTTTGACCATTGCATCAATATATAGATTCTCCCTTCCACTCTCACCTTCACACCCGCCTTAGGTGTATTGATGTGCCCTGAGGGCACCTTCCATTAGCACTGCTCGTTCATTTCAAGTGATAATGATCATTCCTATCCCTCATCAGACTGCCCCCAAATCCATGAAAAAAGCCTTTTATTAATTATTATGTTTGCTTGAAAGAAGCACAAAGCTAAACAACACAAGGGTCCTGTCCTTGAGGTGCTCACCATGTGGTGGACAGACAAGTGAAATCACAATTGCAATGTGGTGTGTAAAGGAATTGAAATAACTGTGTTCTTATCTCCAAATGCCACTTACCTGATGGCAAAGCAAAGGGGAAAAGTAAAAAGTGGAACCAAATTTCTTAGGCATCTTATAAAGCTATATAACACAATTACTTGACACAAACAAATTACTTGTTTCTGTATTTTTATTTTATAGAAGTTGCCTTGATTTTTATCTAAGAGATAATGTTTGATTTCTGTCTAAAAGCACAATTAACTGTGTAGATAAGCAGTATATGAAATAAACAATACCTGTAGTTCTTATTGTGTATATATGTAAAGTTTTTTAATTATAGGGTATTTTAATGTCCTATAAGGTTAGTAAATGATATTTTTTTATTGCATTTGTAACAAACAAACTTTTCTAGTTGGGTTTACAGAACAAAGAGCATTTTTTTCTGTCCCATTTGAGATTAATTTGACAGCCTAATGCCCTATAACACTCAAATACTTTAGTCATACAAACAAGACCAGTATTTAATAGTACTTAGTATTATTTAGAAGTAGTATACTATTATTCATATACATATATATACTATATATATAGTATATTTAGTATTGTGTCCTACAAACAAGGACATTCTCTTAAATAACCATAACATAACCCTCAAAACCAGAAAGTTAGCACTGATATATTTTACCAGGTTCTATTCCAATTGTGCCAATTTCCCTAATAATGTAATTTATAAATGATGAAGGGGTCTAGTTCAGAATCACTCATGCATTTAGTTGTTAGTTTTCTTTATTCTGTAACAGTTCCTTAAGCTTACCTTCATTTCATGACCTTGACATATTAGAGGATTAAAGTCTAGTTGTCTTGTGGAATAACTTTCAAATTGTAGCTATCTAATGTTTCCTTATATTTAGAGTCAAGCTATTCCTCTTTGGCAGGAATGTTACAGAAATGATGCTATGCTTCTTTCATTGTTCCTTATCTGGTGATGCATGGTTTCAGCTTGTCCCATTACTGATGATGTTCACTTGGATCACTTTTTAAAAGTGATTATCTATCAGATGACTCAATTTTAAAGTTACCCTTTTTAATCTTCGAAATTAATAAGTACCATTTAGAGGGTTACTCTAACTCTATAAAAATATCCCTTTTCAAACTTTGAATTTATTTATTTATGTTTTTATAGCATATGGATTCATGGTTTCCTTTTTTTGTTCAAAGGGCTATAATCCACTGTTATTATCATTTATTTTGATGTTCAGATTGTTCCTGGATTTGGCCAATTTGAGCTTATTCAAGCTGGCTACTCTGTCTTTTTGACATGTTCCCATTGTTTTTTGAGCACTTCCTTATTTTCTAAAATAAAAATATGTTCCAGGCTCCTCATGTACTTTCCCTGTCCAAACCTGGACTAAGCCATTTGTTCAAGGAACTGTTATTCTTTCATTAATCGGTCTTCTTCTATGTATCCAGTCTCCCATCTCTGTTTTCACTTCTTCCCCTGGGTGGATGCTATCCTGCTCAGGCTCTATTTCTATATTCCTGGATACTCACCTTCCTAATTCCAAGAGATCATTCTTCACCTTACTTGGGCTCCAACATTGTTTGAACTCTGACTCCCCAAATCTTGCTGTCCTTTCTTCGGTGATAGGATCTTCACTCTGTATAGACTCCAACACCCTGCTCTGGACCATTGAGACAACCCCTCACTTCCCCCACTATAGACTGTTTATCCACCTGAGAGCTTTAGAATTGAAATGCTCAGAACAGGAAGACACCTATACTCTACTTTTAATTGGTCAATGAGAATTGTGTGGGTCTTTTAGGAGAAGAAAATTCTTTGCTGGCACAGTGTAAAGGAAAAAGAAGTGGAAGACAGGATTTTTATTCTCAAGGAGATTTTCAGGGTAATTGGAGAGATAAGACAACTCATTTTATCTTTAGAATAATTCTGTAAGGCATAGATTAGTATCCTTATCTGAGCACAGCTATTAAGAATATGAACTTATTTTCTTTGAGGGGATAATTTCTCAGCAGTTTTGGAATACTATAAATGGAACTGAAAAGAAAAAGCTGATGTAAAGAATTGGGATACTAAGCAAATTCTGGAAAGTCACAATGACAAATTATACTTTTTCTCTGACTTGTTTTGGCTTAGAGTGAATGAATAGCATAGATGATATCCTCTAGGGAAATGAAATCATATTAATTTACATCGTTATAATGCTACTGGGAACCCCACAAACCAAGAAAAAATAACCATAACCTTCTAGCATGGTAATTCCACAAATAGGCCAACTGTTTTCAATTTACAAATAGGACATCAAGCCATGTTGGTGCCTTTCTTTTAGGTATTAGATAATTTTTTTCTGATTATGAATGTTTAAAACCTGCTATAGTATCTAAGATAAATCTCATGTATTTATAATTCAAGTGGGCATGAGAGTAGGTAGAAAGGAATATGAGTATAAAGCTAACCTGTCGGTTGAGGGAGGCTTCAAGCTGTGATTAGGACACACTTGCTGCTGGTAACAAACAACCTGAAACCTCTTAGGAAACTGAAGGGTATGTTGGCTTATGTAACCAGAAATTGCAGAAATATAAATGGAAATGACTAGAAGCAGAACCCTCATGTCATTAGGACTTTTTTTTTTTTTTGTCTTTCTTCCATTTCTGGTCTTTCTGTTACATTACATTAATGCTCCTCTACCACTGACCACTTTTCCACATGATCGTGGGGGGACCACTGGAAGCTCTAGGCTTAGCTTTTTACAGCTTCATTACTGAAAAAGAAGAGGCTTTTACCCTCAGCAACATTTCGAAAAAAATTCAGAGAATGAACTCCGGGTACACACTGCTTATTCCAATTTCTGCAACACAGTGTTGTGGTAGAGATGCTAATGTTTATCCAGACTGGATCTTATGCTTGTTTCTAGATCATGGGTAATTCAGAGTATCATTCTGTAAGCCCATATTACAAACAATGATTTAATGTATGAGTGAAGTAGTTCCCCTTAGACAGGGAGGATAGCATAGACCTGGCTGCTGGGGAATTATGGCAAGCCAGGAAGTCATGCCAACTTGTATTTACTATAATTTCTATGTAGATTGCAGTGAACTCAACCTGAACAAAGATATTCTAATTTAGCGGGTAAGACATCATTTTTGGGCTCTAGGTAGCATGAATACTCAGCTACTCAGGGAGTGGATTCATAATAGTGTCTAGTCTATTGGAATACTTGTCCAACTAGCAGCTGGGGATATGGATAAGCAAGCATACTGAATACTCCCTTAATATACAGATTTTCCTCTACTCACAAGGGGGTTATGTCCTGATAAACCCATCAGAAGTTGAAAATGTCATAAGCCAAAAATGCATTAATATACCTAACCTACTGAACATTGTAGCTAGCTTAGCCTTACTTAAATGTGCTTAGAACATGTACGTTAGCCTACGGTTGGGCAAAATCATCTGACACAAAGCCTAGTTTATAATAAAGTGTTGAATATCTCATGTGATTTATTGAATACTGAAAGTGATTGAGAGGCTGACTGGGAGCTGAGGCTTGCTGCTACTGCCCAGCGTCATGAGAGAGCACTGCACCACACAGCCCTTGCCCAGGAACGATCAAAATTTGAAGTGAAATTTTTATTGAATCCCTATCACTTTTGCACCATCATAAAATTGAAAAATTGTCAGTTGAACCATCATAAGTTGGGGACTGTCTGTACATGTATAGTGAAGAAGAGTGCTCAATAGGAAAAATATAAAAGATATAGGAAACCTATCAACTCCAATTAAGTGACAAAGTTAGCAGAAATAAGGAAAAAAAGTGTAAAGGTATATTATATAGTGAAATGTTTTTAATATGCCTTTTGTGCCAGGTGGGAAGGAATTAAAATGTAAAAATAATAAAAATATGGGAAAATTGGAAAGTCAAACTCAACATTAAAGAAAGTTAGCCACAGGCTGTGTGCGATACCAGAGTCAATCAGTTGTAAGAATTAAACAGTGATGTGTCGTGAATCCAGAAAAGACCAATCACCTGTAAGGACCTCGATGTGTCAGTCTTTGCAATGAGAAAAATCACTGAATAACCACAGCTTTGAGTCTTTGCCCTTGTTCAAATATTCAATGTGTAAATTTAGCTGCTGAAATGGTAATTCCAACATGTTTGGGTTAATGAAAGTATTTCCTAGTGAGTTCTTGTTTCACCCGGAAAGGTTCAGACTTATGTTTAGAGATAATAAAGTATATTAAGCCTATTTTACTACAAATCTTTTGTTAAGTTCAGAAAATATGAGTATGGGGCCCCTGGGTGGCTCAGTTGGTTGAGTGACTGCCTTCAGCTCAGGTCATGATCCTGGAGTCCCGGGATCGAGTCCCGTATCGGGCTCCCTGCTCGGTGGGGAGTCTGCTTCTCCCTCTGACCCTCCTCCCTCTCATGCTCTCTGTCTCTCATTCTCTCTGTCTCAAATAAATAAATAAAATCTTTAAAAAAAAAAAAGAAAATATGAGTATGATTCTTACTTAAATATTTTAAATATTTAAGACACCTCGGCATATTATACAACAGAATAATCTTATGTTTCCCATTAAAATATATAAGTAATTTTATTGTTAGAAGTTTTAATTCAAAATGTAAAAGATGACTTGGATGTGTTTGTAAACATTAGGAAAATTAAAGTAATTTAATATTAGAATAATTTAAGTATTGGCCAACATTTTGATTACTAGATATATTTGAATTTGGTAAAAGGAAAAAAAAAACTCTGAATGTATTAAATTTATAAATGCAGCTTGCATTATTTAAGAAATTCAATTTGCTAAGCTAAAAAAATCTTAAAAGTAATTTTTAGAATTTATTAGAATAAAACAGAGTACCATAATTTGTAAATTAAACTTAAAAACTTAAGGAGAGACTTCTGATTCTGGGAAGATAAAATAGACATACATTCCTCTATTCCCTTCACTAAGTTCAGTGAAGAAACCTGTATTTATATATGAAACAAACATCAGAAAACTCTGACAGGTGGGTAAAGGTAAGCGGACTGGCTAGGGACTTTGGGGCCCGAGAAAGGACCCTATGTTTTCTCTGTTTTTTTTTCTCATATATGCTTGGAGATGAAGAGGCTGGTAACCTGGAAAGATCAACAGGTATGGACAAAAATGTCCTCCCCAAAGCCTGTTCTATCTAGCCAAAGGATCAAGAAAGGATCTCACAAGACAGAAAACATTTTATTTTTTTATTTTATTTTATTTATTTTATTTTATTTTATTTTATTGTATTGTATTTTATTTTATTTTATATTTTATTTTATTATGCTATGTTAATCGCCATACATTACATCATTAGTTTTTGATGTAGTGTTCCATGATCCATTGTTTGCGTATAACACCCAGTGCTCCATGCAGTACATGCCCTCCTCAATACCCATCACCAGGCTAACCCATCCTTGCACCCCCCTCCCCTCTAGAACCCTCAGTTTGTTTCTCAGAGTCCATAGTCTCTCATGGTTTGTCTCCCCCTCTGATTCCCGCCCCCCTTCATTTTTCCCTTCCTACTATCTTCTTTTTTTTAACATATCATGTGTTATTTGTTTCAGAGGTACAGGTCTGTATTCAACGGTCTTACACAATTCACAGCGCTCACCATAGCACCTACCCTCCCCAATAAGACAGAAAACTTTTAAGCAATAACTGTTCTACTCCAGACAAACAACATAGAAAAAAATCTTACCTCATTTCTACCCCCACCAACAAAGGCAAGTGGGGCACCTAAACGTCCATATTTGCCAGGCTGTACCAAAGAGCTCTAACACTTCTACCAGGTATGTTTAGAGAAAGCCAAGCAAGGACCTGACCTGTAAGGAGTGCTCCTACCCCTCCCCAGTCAAATAAATGGAAACATTTGGGGATCTTTGACTTCAATTTCCACCTGGTAGTATTGAGGCACCTCTACTCCTCCTGCTGTGCTGGGTTCAGAGGAGGCTGAGAGGAGTTAGGACTCTCATCAGCACCCAGCAGTAATGATGCTACCCCCACTGTGGCATCAATGAGAACCACTTAGAAAGCCAGAACTTCCACCCATTTCAGCAATAACAAGGAGCCCCCTTCCCAAGAAGGGGAATCTGGACTTCTACTTCCACTTGGTAGTAATGAGGCAGCACTCCTCTTTGCATGCCAGAATAGTGTCAAGAAAAGCCAACTAAAACAGAAGTATCCTATAACTTAATCCAAAAATATCCACATTTTAATGAAAAATCCCTTGTAATACCAAGAAAATGTAAATTTCTAATGGAATGAGAAAAAGGGCAATTAATAGATGCCAAAACCCAGATGGCAAGATGTTGGAATTATTTAACAAGCATCCTAAAGAACTCATGATAAAATTGCATCAACAAGCAATTACTAAATGCTTACAATAAATTAAAAAATACTACCCCTGAGCAAGGAAATAGAAGCTGTAAAGAATAACCAAAAGGTGAGTTTAGAACTGAAAAATATAATAACCAAAATAAAAAGCTCAGTAAATAATCTCAATAGGAATGGAGAGAATAGAGGAAAGAATCAACAAATTCTGAGATAGAACAATAGAAATTAATCTGAAAAACAGAGAGGAAGTAGATGAAAAATAGATGAGCAGATTCAGAGACTTGATGGGCTCTAACAACAGAGCTAACATTCGTGTCATGAGAGTCCCAAAAGAGGAAGATAAAAAGTGCAGGGCTGAAAAAGTAATTAAAAAAAATAATGGTTAAAATCTTCCCAAGTTTGTGAAAAGAGAAAAAAGAAATTATAAATTTAAGAAGCTGGGAAAATCCCAAACAGAATAAATCCAAACAAATCCATGCCAAGGCCAATTATAAAGTTCTGAAAACTAAAGACAAAGAAAAAAATCTAAAAAGTAGCCAGAAAGAAAAAAAAAAAATGACACCTAACTTATAGTGGAAAAACAAAAAGACACTGACATTCTCATCTGAAACCACCTAGGTCAGAAATGTTTAACACTGGGACAGCTGGGTGGCTCAGTCAGTTAAGCATCTGCCTTCGGCTCAGGTCATGATCCCAGGGTCCTGGGATTGAGTGCTGCACCAGGTTCCCTGCTCAGCAGGGAGTCTTCTCCTCTCTCTCCCTCTGCCCCTACCCTCCACTCATGCCTTCTTTCTCTCTCTCTCTCTCTCTCCCCCTCTCTCTCTCTCTCAAATAAAGAAAATCTTAAAAAAAAAAAAAGAAATGTTTAACACTGATTCATGTTAAAAACTATCAGTGCACTAAATATAGAGGTGGACTTCCTCAAAGAAAGGTGACAGCACTTGGAGGTGGAGGGATCACAGCCTCATGCCATTCCCATTGCTCTTAGGGTAAAGTTCAAATTGCCTAATGTGGCTGACTAGGTCTGGCATAAGCAGGTCTGTCTCACTAGCTTCCTGTGGGACTACTCATTTTCTCCAGCCAGGCTGACCACCATCTTTCAGTCCTTCTAATAGGGCATTCTCCTTTCCCCAAGGACTTTGAAATGGCATAATTATAAAAATAATTTAGTTCAAATGAAGTCACTAGGGTGGGCCCTAATCCAATATAACTGGTGTCCTTATAAGAGGAAATGAAGACACAGACACACACCAGAGGGAAGACCATATCAAGACCCAGCGAGGAGAGGATCATGTACAAACCAAGAACCAGCCCTGCTGAAACCTTGACCTTGTACTTCTAACCTCCAGAAACACAAGAAAATAAATTTCTGTTGTTTAAGCCACCCAGTCTGTGGTTTGTTGCTTGACAACCCTGCAACAAAATACTCAAAACTCAATAGTAACAAACAATCCAATTATAACATGGTCAACATAGACTTTTCACTAAGAAGATATACAGATTGCAAGTAAGCACATGAAAAATGTTCAATATCATAAACCACTGGGAAAGTGCTAATTAAAACTCCAATGAGGTATTGCTACATACCTATCTGAATGGCTAAAATAAAAAAATATTGACAATGCCAAATGCTGACATGGATGTAGAACAACTCAATCACTCATACGTTGCTGTATGTTGGGGATGTAAAATGGTATGGTCATTGTGGGAAACTCTTTTTCACTTTCTTAATAAATTAAACATCTAATTACCATAAAATCCAGTAATGCACTTCTTTTTTTTTTTTTAAACATTTTATTTATTTATTTGAGAGAGAGAGAGAGCACATGAAAGGGGGGAGGGTCAGAAGGAGAAGCAGACTCCCCGCCGAGCAGGGAGCCCGATGCGGGACTCGATCCCAGGACTCCAGGATCATGACCTGAGCCGAAGGCAGTTGCTTAACCAACTGAGCCACCCAGGCACCCCAGTAATGCACTTCTGAGTACTTATTCCAGAGAAATAAAGAATTATGTTCATACAAGAAGCCTTTACACAAAGTTTGTAGGAGCTTTTCTCATAGCAGCCCCAAATTGGATACAACCCAATTGCCCTTCAATCAATGAAATGTTAAAACTGGTACATTCATACAATGGAAGCTGCTCAACAATAAAAATGGACAAAATGACTAATCTGTGCAACAATCTGAATGAATTCCCAGAAAATTTTTCTGAGTGAAAAAAGCCTATGATTCCATTTTGTAATATACTTGAAATAGCAAAATTATAGAGATGGAAAAATTATCAGTGGTTGCCAGGCTAAGTAGGCGGGGAAAGTGAGAGAGAAGTGGGTGTGGTTATAAAAGGGTTATAAAAGTGGTGATGGAAGTGTCCTGTATCTTGGTGTATTAATGTCAATATCCTGGTTGAGATATTCTGCTTTTGTTAGGAAGATGTTAACATTGAGAAAACCACCTTTTCTGTCTCACAGGCCTTTTTCTGTTTTTATTTTGAGACACTTGCAGATTTATGATTAGGTATGTTCCCTATTGCAGTAGTCCCTGATAAAGTCTCTCCTTATCTAAGTGTATATTTGCTTTTATTTTACAGCCATTTTGACAGTTGAAGAATCTCACTTTCAGAAAGACGGAGGAGATAGCTCAGATAATATCCTGGCATTATGTTTGTTGGGAGATTTTGATATGGAAATTATTTAACCAGTTTCCATCTCTTGTTTACTTAAAGTTATCATCTGGCCCCAAATACTTAAAATTGTTACCTTGTTCCACTTAAAGTAATCAAGTTATGGAGGGCCAGGAAAGGGAAACCATTTCAAATTTTGGCAGGTTTTGATAGCATATCAAGCTGGAAACAGAGCCCTAGGCCAAGTTTTATATATTGTAATTTTAGTGGGCACATCCTCAAACCCACTGCACATTAATTCTTGATCTCAGCTGCTAGTCCAAATTAATTTCCAAATATTTTCTTTGATTCGGTCAGGATTGGCTGGGAGTCAGAATAGGCTTCACCTTTAGGGAAAAATCTTCAATCTCCTATATTTGAGCCAGCTGGGAGATTAATACAGACACTAAGCTAAAAAATGCTAAATTTTAGAAGAAAGCAATTCCATGAAAATGCACACACTGGTCATCTCCTATATATGCAATCTTAAATCTATCAATATCAGCATATTTAATATTAGAAGCACACCCATTTGTCATCTCCAGGGGCACTGTAATTGCTCATCAGTTTTGATGATCATGTGAAATATCATCAAGGCACTGAAAGTTGGTGAAAATTCCTGTGGACACATGCAGACTATGGGGAGTTTCTGTTTCCATTCCTGAGTCTTGTAGTTTCTTCTGGCAATTCCATGGATGCCATTTGAAGGAAATTATGTTCAGAGAAGGTCTATTCACTGAAGGTTCACTATGTTCAGCTTGTCATGACCAACTTCAAAGAACCCGGAAATATTTCAAGGCCTTTCTAGAGATTACATTCTATACAACAAGGTGATCTGATACAGGTCATCATTTCTAACATCCAAATTGAAGTAGCTTGTTCTCTATAAATCCTTCTGCACTTCACTAAGTCTTTCCTTCAAAGGTTTTTTCCTCCATTTTTTTTCCTCACCTTGTAGGGCACAAGTAAAATGTTATTATGCATGCAGGACTGCAGAGGGCAGATCACCAAGGAAATCATATCATGATGTATTGTAATTGCTTGTCTTCCCCACAATCAGGAGTCATCACAAACCCAACAGCTGTGTGGTCCCAGGCACATAGTAAGTCAGTTAATGTTTATTGAATGGGAGAGCACGTAGCAGAAGAGGAGGTGTAATCCGAGATCTGGAGGCTGAAACTCTTTCTGTATACTTGTTACTCTACCCTGCAGACTCCTAACCTATAGGTTTGTGGCTTCTTACTTCTTATTTGTTGGTTGAATTAGTCATTTGTTTTGTTTTATTTATAGATTTAAATTCTTGGGTTTTGTAAAATTAGTACATGAATACTTTGTCCTTATAAAAATTGATGAATAATAGTGATAGTAGATATCTAAACCTAAAGTATTCTTTCAACAGCACTCCCCCACCCCCACCACCAAAGTCTTATTCTTTCTCTGGAAGTCTGCACATAGAGTAATGCTATTATTTGCTTCATATGTATCCTTTTAGAGGGCTTTACAAATGTATTTATTTAGGGATAGGTGATAGGGAGGGAGAATAGGAGAAGGAAAATATAAGAACATATAGCAGATACTCTCTTATACATAGTAAAGCTTTGAGTATTTTTGCTGCCATTTTACTTGGAGTGCTAATATTTCATATATTTTGCTGCAGGCTGCTTTTTTCACTTAACAGGATTTTAGTGACTCTCTCATTCATGGCTGTGTTAGTTCTACAACATCTGGCTTTTTCCACAACTTGTCTCACTAACTCCCATAATCTCTCTTAGTTTCCAGATACAGTTCCTGTCTCAGACTTTACTCAGGGCCATGATCTTATTGTCTAGTGACCTTGATTTATTTCTTGTCTTCATCACTCCACCAGTAGACTTCCCATACCTTTTGCAATAATACAGAATGTTTACAGGGTATATGTTTTAGCTTCTTCTCTTGTATTATAAATATATAATGAGAAAGTAAATACCTTTTTTAAGGAAATAAATGTCAAGACCTTTAGAGCATTCATGTACTAAAACAACTGCTGAGTCATAATGTCTATTCCATTTTTCTCCTTTTGATTATATTCAACTGGAAATTCCCATGAAATTTTAAGTAACTTTATAAAATAGATGAAATTCTCAAAGAAACTGGTTTTCATATATACAGCATTCATTTGGGTTCTGAGAAAATGTCACAAGAATGGAGAGCTTTTTAAACCTAAATTGACAGTTATGACTTTCTATACAAAGATCTTAAAGTAGATCCCCCCCTTTTTAGTTTTTATCGTGTTTTTAAGTAAGAAAGCTAAAAATAAATTATTGTCCTTTGCTATCCCAAATATTGTGGATAAAACTTATATCAGACATTCTTTTAGATATTAGACCACTCTGATCAATTATTTAAAACTGAGTTATTAATTTCAAAGGTCAGAACATTCCAATAAGCTTGGCATTTCTAGACTATATTAGAAAATTAAGATGTGAAAAATAAAATCCAGTGAAATAGAGTTTCAAATAATCAGCTTCTCAAAAGATAGATCCTATACAATTAAAAATATATAAGTACATTTTTATGCAGAAAATAAACCAATATGGCTGACATCTCACTGTCTAGTTGCAGTTCTGAATGATTGTTACTCAAACTTGATTTTTTATTTTTAATAAACAAATATTTTAGCATTGTTTTATTTTGTGATCTATTTTGACTGTCTTTTACAAGAGTATGGTAAGTACTGAAGTATTATGATATGAGTGGATTGCATAAGATCTGCTATAGACTAGATACATGCATGTAAAACTGTTAGAAGGGCACCAGGAGTTCCTTCCTGCCCACAAAATCTCTCCTGCCGATGTTCCATGAAGTCTAATAAGCCCATTGTTAGCATTGTGCTTTAAAGTAAAAGCCTAGTCTCAAGAGGACTGTTGTGGGAGATACGTTTTCCTGGGCCAAGCAGCAATTGTACATTTACATATATTATTAGAGGTTAGATTAATTTTATTTCCTCCTGTGGAAAGTAGACTTGGTCCTGAGAGAATGGAATACAGAATTGATGACCTTTATTGACAGGAAGGGCAGGAGGAGTTTGACATAGTGTTTGACTCATGGAGGACTGGCTCAGCAGGATTCCTCCATGGGTACAGGCCTGGAGAACATAGGATACCTGGTAGTAAAGGCGAGTGTGTGTGTGTGTTTGGGGGGGGGGGCAGCCAGAGAGCATGGCAGAAATAAGGGCTTGGAGGCACTGATGATCCATTTCAGTATATCACAGTTTGTCCTTGGATTGACACTAGATTTCACTAAATGTTTTCATAGGAAAATGAAATATTTATTTCAATCTAGTGCTTGGATGGAGCAATGGGAGCAGAAGCCTAAAGGGCATAAATGGACCCGAAGGTATTGTCAAAGATGTGGGGTAAAAAGGATATTACAGTGACCCAAAATGCATTTTTAAAATAGAGGCATTCAACTAAATAATTTAGGCATTTAGGTTTTAAATCTTCATAGAGAGACAAAATAGCTAGAATAGTAATATTTGATTTTTTTTTTTTCCTTAGTAAAATTCACCTCTAAATGTTGAGTTGAATTTTGTTACATGCTTTTCTATTTCTACAAAATCAATGCCAGGTGGCAAATACTCATTGCAACCTGTTTGCAAATTCATTGATGGAATTGCATAGATGTGCAAAGGTTTAATTAAAAATGATTTTTTAATAAAACCATTCATTCTATTAAGATGTAGAAAGTAAAATTAGGTTAATAAAAGAGAATTATGCTTTAAATTAAAAATTTTTAATTTTCTTTAAATCTCTTTGACTTGCGAACTCAAACTTGTCATTTTTAATTACTTCAGAATCTAGAGATTTTTAAGCACCATGCAGGTGGTGGCTCTTATTTTTAAATTATTTTTGGAATTCCTGTATTATAGCAATACATATATGTGTAAAAAGTACACATATGAATTCTTTATAGCTGGCAGAGTTTTCACAAACTGCACACACCTATGTAACCAGGACCCAGTGGAAAACATTCCTGTCACCCCAGAACCACCTTTTTCCTTACTCTCCATGCCACTTCCAGTAACTTCTGACTTGCCCAAACAGAATCACCATGTTGGCTTCCAACAGCATAGGTTAGTATTGCTTATTTTTATGCTTTATATAAACAAAATTATACAATATGTATTCTTTTGTGCCTGGCCTCTTTATCTCAATATTATGTGTGTGAGATTCTCTCTTTTTTTTTTTTTTTTTTTGCACATGGTTGTAGTTTATTCACTCTCATTGCTCTCAAGTTGAGTGAATATACAATTTATTTTATCTATTCTGCTATTGATGGGTATTTGAGGTTTGATTTCGGGACTATTTTAATTTGTGCTGCTATAAATACTCTAGTACCTGTCTTTAGGAAAACATGCATTTCTGTTGGTTATGTACCTATAAGTAGAATTGTTGGGCCATAGCTTATACATATCTGCAGCTTTAGTAGATAACACCAAATATTTCTTTAAAGATATTGTATCAATATAAGTATTGTACCAATACATATATACTGTAACTATCATATGAGAAATGTAGTTGGTCCATAGTTTTCTAAGAGAATTTTGGAATTTTTTGCCCCCTTCATTTTAGCCATTTGGCATGTATGTGGTGGTTGCTAAGGTTTAAATTTGCATTTACCTGATGACTAATGAAGTTGAACATCTTTTCATATGTTTACTAGCCATCTGGATATCCTCTTTTGTGAAGTTTCTGTGTATTTGCCATTTCTCATTTATACCTCATGTGTATTTTTCTTTATATATTCTAGATAAAAGTCATTTGTATAGACAGATGTTTTCTTCCATTTTGTGGGCTTGCCTTTCTACTGTCTTAATGATTAAAAGAAGTTTTTAGTTTTTTTAAAGATTCATTTGTTTTAGAGAGTGAGAGCGAGCGAGCGTACATGTGAGCAGGGGGAGGGCAGAGGGAGACAGAATCCTCAAGCAGACTCCCCACTGAGTGGGGGACCAAAACTGGGCTTGATCCCAGGACCTTGAGATCATGACCTGAGCCAAAACCAAGAGTCGGATGCTTAACCAACTGAGCTACCCAAGCACCCAGAAGTTTTTAAATTTAATATAGCTTAGTTTATTATTTTTTCTTTTATGATTAGCACATTTTGTTTCCTATTTAAGAAAGTCTTGCCTAACCTAAGTTATGAAGATATTCTCCTAAATTTTTCTATGAAAGCTCCTCTTCCTTCCTCCCTTCCTTCCTTCCTTCCTTCCTTTCTTCCTTCCTTCCTTGTCTCCCTCCCGCCCGCCCCCTTTTCTTTTTCTTTCTTTCTTTCTTTCTTTCTTTCTTTCTTTCTTTCTTTCTTT
>NW_023270268.1:67459092-67543991 GCF_011800145.1 Mirounga leonina | reverse complement strand
TTTCTTTTCTTTTCTTTTCTTTTCTTTTCTCTCCTTCCTTCCTCCCTCTTTCCCTCCCTCCTTCCCACCCTTCCTTCCTGTTTGTTTGTTTATTTTTGTATAGTGTGATGTGAGTATGAAGACATATTATTTTCTAGGTGGCTATCAAGTGACCCAGTACCTTTTATTGAATATAGAAAAGACCATACATTCTCTCTAGGCACTTTACTTTCCTATTGCATTATTGGTGAGTTTCTCTATTAATACACAAATAGCATAGTCTTAATTACTTCAGCTTTACAACAGATCTTGATACCAGATAGTATAAGACCATTAATTTTCTTCTTTTTTTAAAGATTTTTTGCCTCTTCTTGACCCTTTGCATATTCATGTACGTTTTTAAGTAATCCAGTACATTTCTGCAAAAAACCCAGACGGAATTTTTTTTAATGTGAAGGTATACTGAATTTACAGATTAATTTAAAGAAATTTATATCTTTAAATTATTGAGTTTCACAGATTATGAACTTGGTCTAGTCATTTATTTTGTGTTTCTTTTTAAATATTACCTTTTTTCATTTCCTCATTTTGGTAGCTTTATTTCTGGGTACTTGATTTTTTAAAATTATTGTAGACTATTTTTAAAATTTATAATTTCTCTCTCTCTTGTATATAAAATTGGAATTGATTTTTATGTATTGTCTTCATATCCAACTACCTTACTAAATTCATTTATTTATTTCAATGCTTGTCTACAAATTATTTTGGATTTTTAAATCATATTCTATGTAATAATTCTAGGACATTTGCCCCCTCTTGCCTCACTGAACTGCTTAGTTACTCCTACAGTTTTTTAATAGAAGTCCTGATGCTGAGCAACTTTTTCTTGGTTCTTATCTCTATAGAAAGCAGTCAACATTTTACTGTTGAGTAGGAGACTTGCTGTTGGCTTTTTTTTTTCTTATGGATATTTCTCATCAGATTTAGAAAGTTTTCTTCTTTTATTTTTTTCTATTTTTATTTTATTTTATTTTTTTAATTAAAGAGAGAGGCAAAGGGAGAGAGAGAATCTCAGGTAAGCTCCATGCCCAGCATGGAGCCTTATGCAGGGCTCAATCTCACAACCGCTTCTACTTTTTTTTTTTTTTAAAGATTTTATTTATTTATCTGAGACAGAGAGAATGAGAGAGACAGAGAGCACATGAGAGGGGGGAGGGTCAGAGGGAGAAGCAGGCTCCCTGCAGAGCAGGGAGCCTGATGCGGGACTCGATCCCGGGACTCCAGGATCATGACCTGAGCCGAAGGCAGTCGCTTAACCAACTGAGCCACCCAGGCGCCTGCAACCGCTTCTACTTCTACTTAGAGATTATAATACTACAAGATGAAGGACAGAGTGAAGAGAGGAAAATGCTAAGAAGTTAGTGCTTCTCTTTGAATTCTAAGGCAATTCTTTTGCAGTAGATCATCATAATGATTGATTGCGAAAAATCTTTACGGGGTTCTGTAGGAAGGCTTTGGAACCCATATCTCAATTTCAGGAAAAAATAGCTGACTGCACATTTAGAATTTATATCCACTAGTTGCTATAATTTCCAAAATACTACTAAATATTTGAAATTTTATAGGTTATTTAAGTTCCCTGCCCTTCAGCGTTCTCATCTGAAAAATGTGGATAATAGCAGTAGTTTTCTCATAGTAATGCTGTGAGAGTAAATAAATTAATACATGTAAATATGTATGTGCATGGCATGTAGACAGTGCTCAATAAGTTGTATAAGTCATAGTTTTATTAGCTATTATGAAGTCATGAATTCCTCCATGGCAAAAATGTGTTTTATTTTGATTTCTGTCAGTGTCTATTTAAATATTTTGTACCTAAACTCTAAATAATATTGAAAATGAATAAATGAAAATGTGTGTATGAGGGATTCTGTTTTTAAAAAGTGAGTTTTCATTAGTGTTAATTTCAGAAAACCAGTAAATTCTTTTATGGTATCTGATTCAGGTCATGTAAAAATTTCACCTAACTCTGTAATATGAATCTCTTTTCTGATTCTCGATTTCCCCTTCAGAAGCATGAGAATATGATTGTATTAATCTGAAAGGTTTATTATGAGAGATTAGATGTAGTGAATTTGAAATTAATATTTAAGATAGCAAACACTATGCTATCATGGCTCATTCAATTTGCTTTTATGAACCCCAGTGTGTAAAAGGGAGAAAAAAAATCCTTCTTGTGCCAAAGATAATAATTTGCTATAAATTATTTATTCTATGTCTTCAACTTTCTATGCACTATGTCAAACTATGAGCAAAATAGCTTGGAATAATTGGAAATGCTTGTCCCATGAAGACTTGCCTCTGGCTGGATGGAAGAGATGGCAAAAATGTTAAGATTTAAAAAAAAAAGGAAAACCAGTTTTTTTTCCTCTTTATGATTCAACAATTCTATACATTTCTCAGTGCTCCCTAAGATAAATGCATTCTTTTTTTAAAAGATTTTATTTATTTATTTATTTATTTATTTATTTATTTATTTATTTATTTATTTATTTTTGAGAGAGAGAGAGAGAGAGAGAGAGAGAGAACATGAGTGCGTGAGCAGGGAGAGAGTTAGAGGGGGAGGGAGAGGAAGAGGGAGAGAATCTCAAGCAGATTCCATACTGGGTGATCCACAGGGATCACCAAGGGGTTCGATCTTACGACCCTGAGATCATGACCTGAGCCCAAACCAAGAGTCTGATTGGTAACTAACTGAGCCACCCCCAAGATAAGTGCATTCTTAATTCCCTTTATCTATTTCACCCATTGCCCCCCTACCTCTCTTCTGGCAAACACAAATTTGTTCTCTATATGTGAGTCTGTTTTTTGTGTGTGTGTCTTTTCTTCTTTGTTCATTTGTTTCTTAAATTGGACATATGAGTGAAATCATATGGCATTTGTCTTTCTCTTATTGACTTATTTCACTTAGCATTATACCCTTAAGGTCCATCCATGTTTTTGCAAATGGCAAAATTCTATTCTTTTTTTTAAATTATTATTGTGTTATGTTAATCACCATACATTACATCATTAGTTTTTGATGTAGTGTTCCATGTTTTATTGTTTTCATATAACGCCCAGTGCTCCATTCAGTACATGCCCTCTTTAATACCCATCACCAGGCTAACCCATCCCCCCACCCCCTCCCCTCTAGAACCTTCAGTTTGTTTCTCAGAGTCCATAGTCTCTCATGGTTCGTCTCCCCCCTCCATTTCCTCCCACTTCACTTTTCCCTTCCTACTATCTTCTTCTTCTTTTTTTTTTTTTTAACATATGATGTATTATTTGTTTCAGAGGTACAGGTCTGTGATTCAACAGTCTTGCACAATTCACAGTGCTCACCATAACACATACCCTCCCCAATGTCTATCACCCAGCCACCCCATCCCTCCTACCCCCCACCATTCCAGCAACCCTCAGTTTGTTTCCTGAGACTAAGAATTCCTTGTATCAGTGAGGTCATATGATACATGTCTTTCTCCGATTGACTTATTTCGCTCAGCATAATACCCTCCAGTTCTATCCACGTCATTGCAAATGGCAAGATTTCATTCCTTTTGATGGCTGCATAATATTCCATTGTATATATATATATATACCACATCTCTTCTATCCATTCATCTGTCGATGGACATCTTGGTTCTTTCCATAGTTTAGCTATTTGGACATTGCTGTTATAAACATCAGGGTGCACATGCACCTTCGGATCACTACATTTGTATCTTTGGGGTAAATACCAGTAATGCAATTGCTGGGTCCTATGGTAGCTCTATTTTCAACTTTTTGAGGAACCTCCATACTGTTTTGCAGAGTGGCTGCACCAGCTTGCATTCCCACCAACAGTGTAGGAGGGTTCCCCTTTCTCCGCATCCCCACCAACATCTGTCGTTTCCTGACTTGTTAATCTTAGCCATTCTGACTGGTGTGAGGTGGTATCTCCTTGAGGTTTTGATTTGGATTTCCCTGATGCCAAATGATGTTGAGCACTTTTTCATGTGTCTGTTAGTCATTTGGATGTCTTCTTTGGAAAAATGTCTGCTCATGTCTTCTGCCCATTTCTTGATTGGATCATTTGTTCTTTAGGTGTTGAGTTTGATAAGTTCTTTATAGATTTTGGATACTAGCCCTTTATCTGATATGTCATTTGCAAATATCTTCTCCCATTCTGTCAGTTGTCTTTTGGTTTTGTTGACTGTTTTTTTTGCATGCAAAAGCTTTTTACCTATTCTTCTGAAACTGTTCCGAAAAATAGAAATGGAAGGAAAACTTCCAAACTCATTTTTTGAGGCCACCATTACCTTGATCCCCAAACCAGACAAAGACCCCATCAAAAAGGAGAATTACAGACCAATATTCCTGATGAACATGGATGCAAAAATTCTCACCAAAATACTAACCAATAGGATCCAACAGTACATTAAAAGGATTATTTACCATGACCAAGTGGGATTTATCCCTGGGCTGCAAGGTTGGTTCAACATCCACAAATCAATCAATGTGATACAATACATTAATAAAAGAACAAGAACCATATGATCCTCTCAATAGATGCAGAAAAAGCACAGCATCCTTGACAAAGTACAGCATCCTTTCTTGATCAAAACTCTTCAGAGAATAGGGATAGAGGGTACATACCTCAATATCATAAAAGCCATCTATGAAAAACCCACAGAGAATATCATTCTCAATGGGGAAAAACGGAGAGCTTTTCCCCTAAGGTCAGGAACACAGCAAGGATGTCCACTATCACCACTGCTATTCAACATAGTATTAGAAGTCCTAGCCACAGCAATCAGACAACAAAAAGAAATAAATCTGGATCAGCAAAGAAGAAGTCAAAGTCTCACTCTTTGCAGATGATATGATACTTTATGTGGAAAACCTAAAAGACTCCACTCCAAAACTGCTAGAACTCATACAAGAATTCAGTAAAGTGGCAGGATATAAAATCAATGCACAGAAATCCGTGGCATTGCTATACACCAACAACAAGACAGAAGAAAGAGAAATTAAGGAATTGACCCCATTTACAATTACACCCAAAACCATAAGGTACCTAGGAATAAATCTAACCAAAGAGGCAAAGAATCTGTACTCAGAAAACTATAAAATACTCATGAAAGAAATTGAGGAAGACATAAAGAAATGGAAAAATGTTCCATGGTTATGGATCAGAAGAACAAATATTGTGAAGATGTCAGTGCTCCCTACAGCAATCTACACATTTAATGCAATCCCTATCAACATACCATCCACTTTTTTTTTAAAGAAATGGAATAAATAATCCTAAAATTTGTATAGAACCGGAAAAGGTCCCGAATAGCCAGAGGAATGTTGAAAAAGAAAAGCAAAGCTGGTGGCATCATGATTCCATACTTCAAGCTCTATTACAAAGCTGTCATCATCAAGACAGTATGGTACTGGCACAAAAACAGACACATAGATCAATGGAACAGAATAGAGAGCCCAGAAATGGACCCTCAACTCTACGGTCAACTAATCTTTGACAAAGCAGGAAAGAATGTCCAATGGAAAAAAGACAGTCTCTTCAACAAATGGTGTTGGGAAAATTGGACAGCCACATGCAGAAGAATGAAACTGGACCATTTCCTTACACCACACACAAAAATAGACTCCAAATGGTTGAAAGACCTCAATGTGAGACCGGAGTCCATCAAAGTCCTAAAGGAGAACACAGGCAGCAACCTCTTTGACCTCAGCTACAGCAACTTCTTCCTAGAATCATCACCAAAAGCAAGGGAAGCAAGGGCAAAAATGAACTATTGGGACTTCATCATGATTCCATTCTTTTTTATGGCTGAAAAATATCCCATTGTGTGTATATACAGCATCTTCTTTATCCACTCTTCTATGGATGGACACTGGGCTACTTCTGTATATTGGCTATTGTAAATAATGCTGCAGTAAACACAGAGGTGCATATATCTTTTCAAATAAATGTTTTTGTTTTCTTTGGGTAAACACCGAGTAGTGGAATTACTGGATCATATAGTAATTCTATTTTTAGGTTTTTGAGGAAACTTCTTATTGTATTTCACAATGGCAGCACCAGTTTATATTGCCACCAACAGTGCATGGGGTTTCTTTTTTTCTACATTCTCGCCAAGACTTGTTGTTTCTTGTGTTTTTAATTTTGGCCATTTTGAAAAGTGTAAAGTAATATCTTAGCTAAGTTCATACTCAGTGGTAAAAAACAGAGATTTTTCTCTAAGATCTGGAATAAGACAAAATGTCTACACTCACCACTTTTATTCAACATAGTACTAGAAGTCCTAGCCATAGCAATCAGAGAAGAAAAAGAAATAAAAAGCATGTAAATTGGTAAGGAAGAAGTAAAACTTCCACTATTTGCAGATGACATGATATTCTATATAAAAAACCATAAAGATTCCACCAAAAAATTACTAGAACTGATAAATGAATTTAATAAAGTCACAGGACACAAAATTAATATGTAGAAATCTGTTGCATTTCTATAGAATAATAATGAAGTAGCAGAAAAAGAAATTAAGAATGTAATTCCATTTACAATTGTACCAAAAAGAATAAAATATCTAGGCATAAACTTAACAAAGGAGGTAAAAGACCTATACTCCAAGAAGTGTAAAACGCCTGTGAAAGAAACTGAAGATAACACAAACAAATGTAAAGATATTCCATGCTCATGAAACCAACATTGTTAAAATGTCCATACTACCTGAGCCAATCTACAGATTTAATGCAATCCTGATAAAAATATCAATAACATTTTTCACAGAGCTAGAACAAAAAATCCTAAAATTTTCATGGAACCACAGGCTTGAAAAGGCAAAGCAATCTTGGAAAAGAAGAACAAAACTAGAAGTATCACAATCCCAGATTTCAAGATATATTGCAAAGCTGCAAAATGGTGTTGGCATAAAAATAGACACACAAATCAATGGAACAGAAAAGTGAGTCCAGAAATAAACCCATACTTACATGGTCAATTAATCTACAACAAAGGAGGCAAGAATGTATGATGGGGAAAAGACAGTCTCTTCAACAAATGGTGTTAGGAAAACTGGACAAAATGCAAAACTCATTCATGCAACAGAATGAAACTGGACCACTTTCTTATACTCTACACAAAAATAAACTGAAAATGGATTAAATTTCTAAATGTGAGCCCTAAAACCATAAAATTCCTAGAAGAAAACAAAGCCACTAATTTCTTTGACATTGGCCATAGAAATATTTTTCTACCTGTGTCTCCTCTGGCAAGAGAAACAAAAGTAAAATTAAACTATTAGGACTATATCAAAAGAAAAATTTTTTCACAGCAAAGGAAACCATCAATAAAACTTTATAAGGCAACCAATTGAGTGGGAGAAGAAATTTGCAAATGATATATCCAATAAAGGGTTAATATCCAAAATGTATAAAGAACTTATATGACAGCACCAAAAAAAAAAAAAAAAGAAAAGAAAAGAAAAAAGAAAAAAGAAAAAAAAAACCCCACAAATAATCCACAGAGAGGAGAGGAAGATGGCCATGGAATAGGAGAACCTTAGGCTTATCTCGTCCCATGAACACAACTAGGTAACTATCAAATCATCCTAAATAACCCCAGAAGATGACCTGAAGATGAACAGAAGAAATTCTACAAAGAAAGGGAGACAAGAGGCCACTGAGGAAGAAAGGAAGTGCACAGATGTGGTTTAGGGGAGAAACTGAAGTGTTGCGAGAGGAGAGGGAGCTGTGGTCATGGAGAAGGGTGAGAGAAAGAGAGGGGTACACAGGGGAATGCACAAGGAGAACATTTTCCCAAAGCCATTGACCTGAAAATTGAGAGGGGCTGAATTTCATGAGTTCTTGCAACCAGCGGGGCTTAAAGCCTGGAGTTTTAAAAGTCAGTGAGCTTGGCTGGGATAAAGCCTTGAGAGCACTGCCCTGCTCCTAGAGAGAAGTCAGGCAAACAACCTGGAGACAGATAGTGTGAAAACAGTGATCTGAAAAATGCCTGGGGCACATAGTGGGGAGATTGTTCGCTCCTCTTAGAGTGTGTCCCTGAGAAGCAGCATTCATGGAGATACTTCTCCAGGAACTAAGGAGCTGTCTGGAAACTTTTCCTTCCCTGCCCCTCAGCTTAAACACAGAGCTACCTGAGGGAAATCAGTTCAGCACCAACACTGGTTGCCTAACTTGCTTACACCAAGCCCCACCACTTGTGCTCTGGTCGGGCTGTCCTGCTCAGTCAAGTTTGCCTCAGTCCCATTGTGGTGAGGCCCTCCCCAAGAAGACCAGCACAAACCCCTCCCCACACTGCTTCTCCAGACCAGAGAGCTCTGCAGGATCTCAGTTCTTGGATTTGGTGTCAGATCTCATTTCACAAGCAGACCAGAGCACACCTAGTTAAAACACACCACGTTCAGGCCAGGAACCAAACAGTGCCCAACAGCAGATGAGCGGAGTCTCTGCAGATGCCTGACCTGAAGGATACAAAATACGATAGCAGAGCATATGTGGTACACAACAGAGACACTCCCTGAAACACCAGGCCCTGGGCACTACTTGACGTCTCCTACGTTAGGCTATTACTTTCAGGAGCAGGAGACATAACGGTCTTTTCTAACACAGAGAAGAAGGCAGAGACTTAGACAAAATGCCAAGATGGAGGAATTAATCCCAAATGAAAAAAACAAGATAAGACCATGGCTAGAGATCTAAGTGAAATATATATGTATATATATATTTATATGTATATATATGAAATATATATCTGTGTATATATATATATATATATATATATATATATATATATATATAAACATGCCTGATGGAGAATTTGGGAAAAGTTTTCAATTAGCAATAATCATGCCTCGGATAAACCTCATTGGCTACGATACTGCCACTGTGCAAAGCTCCTGATGGAGAATTTAAAGCAACAATCATAAATATATGCACTGGGCTTGAGAAAACAATAAAAGACATCAGTGAGACCCTTACCACAGAGATAAAAGAGTTAAAAAATAATCAATCATAGATGAAGAATGCAACAAATGAATTTGGAAACAGGTTTGATGTAATGCATAGCATGCTGGAAGAAGCAGAGGAATGAATTAGTGACCTAGAAAACAAAATAATGGAAAATAATGAAGCTGAACAAAGGAAAGAAAGAAGAATTACGCAACATATGACTAGACTTAGGGAACTCAGTGACCCCATCAAACATAATAATATTCATGTTATAGAAGTCCCAGAGGAGGAAGAGAGAGAAAAGGGGGCAGAAAATTTATTTGAGGAAATAATAGCTGAAAACTTCCCTAATCTGGGGAAGGAAACAGACATCCAGATCCAGGAGGCACAGAGAACTCCTATCAAAATCAACAAAAGCAGGACAACACCAAGATACATTGTAATTAAATTTGCAAAATATAGTGGAAAAAAAAGTCTTAAAAGGAGCAAGACAAAAGGAATCCTTAACTTTCAAAGGATACATGCAGCCTGATATTTATAGCAGCATTATTTGCTATAGCCAAATTATGGAAACAGCCCAAATGTCCAGCAATAGATAAATGGACAAGGAAGATGTCATATATATGTGCATACACACACACACACACACACAAGGAAATATTACTCAGCCATAAAAAGAATGAAATCTCTCCATTTGTGTGATGTGAACAGAGCTAGAGAGTATTATGCTAAGCAAAATAAGTCAGTCAGAGAAAGTCAAATACAGTATGATCTCACTCATATGTGGAATTTAAGAAACAAAACAAATGAGCAAAGGAAAAAAAAAAGGAGAGAGAGAGAGGCACAATAAGAAACAAATTCTTAACTATAGAGAACAAAATGATGGTTACCAGAGGGGAGGTGGATATGGGGATGGGTTAAATAGGTGATGGGGCTTAAGGAGTGCACTTGTGATGAGCACAGGATGTTATATGGAAGTGTTAAATTACTATATTATACACCTGAAACTAATATATCACTATATGTTAACTAACTGAAATAAAATAAAAACTTAAAAAATGCACAGAGGACATGAATAGACCTTTTTCCAAAGAAGATGGCTGACAGACACATGAAAAGATGTTCAATATCACTAATCATCAGGGAAATGCAAATCAAAACCACAATGAGCATTTCCCTATCAAAATGGCTAAAATAAAAAACAAGAAATAACAAGTTTTTATGAGCATGGGGAGTAAAGAAATCCTTGTGCACTGTTGGTAGGAATATAAACTGGTGCTGCCACCATGGAAAGCAATATGGAGGTTCATCAAAAAAATTAAAAATAGAATTACTGTATGATCAAGTAATTCCACTACTGGGTTTTTATCCAAAGAAAACAAAACACTAATTTGAGAAGATATATGCACCTGTATGTTTACTGCAGCATTATTTCAATAGCCAAGATATGGAAGCACAATGTCCCTCCATAGATGAATGGATGAAGAAGATGTGGTGTAAATATAAACAGTGGAATATTATTCAACAACAAAAGACTGAAAAAATAATTTTAGAAACATTTTTTCCTGTCCTTATGTGTTATCTGACTTTGCCATCCTTAATGCAAATCTTACGCTGGCTTGTTTTTAGGCAGAGTTCAAGAATAGAAGAACAGATGTTTAAACCTCTATTGCTTATAGTAGCAATTAAATAATTAAGTTATTGCTGCCTTTCAGTTCTAGAAAAAACAGTTTTTCAGTAATGAAGTTTAAAGAACAACTGAGAAAGTCTTCTCATCATAAAATATTTTGTTTTTTATGTCATCCAAAAAAGATTATTCAAAGAGAAAAAATATTAACTTTAATAACAATAGGAGTTATATATAAAATGAGGAACACTTGAAAAACTAGACAAACTAAGAATATATTTTTTGTCACCAAAATATCAAATGAGAAAACTGTGTTCTATTGAACTTTAAATCCTATCCATCCAAACAAATTCTATAAAAATATGATATTCTGCAATTCAACGACAGATTATTATGCGACCTGGGAATAGAAGGCAATTTTTTTCTGGGAACAATTTTTCTGCATAAAAGTTGCATAAATCCTAGCTATCCATGAAAGAGCTATTGTGTGTCCTCTTTGTCTTTTCATTTTATGGGCTATTCTGGCTTGTGGAACTACATACTATGTTTTATTTCTTTAAGCAAATGTTTGCCCATTTTTTTAGAAAACCTTCTGAAGAATGAATGAATTTAATAAGGTGGGCATTTCGTTTAAAGGTATAATATTAACAGTGTGGAAAATATATTTAGCAATTTTCCCTTAGACGTGTGCTCCTCTTAGTGACATAGATGCTCTTTGCTAAATGAAAGGTAACACATAGCTTCCATTCTGGTATTTACTGGATTTTTTTGTTTAAAAGGCAGAAATCCACAAAATTGATTTCATAATGAAATGTAACCTAAAACTGCCTGTGCATTGTATGCAAGTTTAAGTATCTTTTCTTTTTGAAAGTCATTAATTTGTACTTTCATCTTTTTTTTTTTTAAGGTTTTATTTATTCACTTGAGACACAGAGATACAGAGAGGGAGAGAGAGAGCATGAGCAGGGAGAGAGGGAGAGGGAGAGGGAGAAGCAGGCTCCCCGCTGAGCCAGGAGCCTGATGTGGGGCTCGATCCCAGGACCCTGGGATCATGACCTGAGCCAAAGACAGACGCTTAACCATCTGAGCCACCCAGGCACCCCAGCCTATACTTTCGTCTTGGTACAAATAGAACTTTTAACGCATGGGGACTCATGGGAAGCCTTGTAAATTATTAATTTTGAAAGAAAAAATTTTGTATGTGTAGATGAATAGCAAAAAATGTGGTAATGAAATAAACTCCATCAGAAAATCAGAAATTTAAAAAAATGATGGTAGTGTAGTCAGAGACTTTGAATTCTAGCAAACTCAAACTTCTTTATTCTATACTAGTTGTAATATTATACCTTATGGTCATATTCTATTAGGTCACATTCTGTAGTTCCTGGTACATAATAGAGGCTCAATATACAATTGTCAAATAATTTTAAATAATCTATTGAAAAAGAATGAAATGCAAGTCCTTAAGCCCATTTTCCTGTGAGGAAAGCAGTACTCAGTGCACCTTGTAACATATTTGGCCCCCTAAGTGATTTGCAACTTTACCCTTTTCTTTAATAAGAATCTTACTTGTGTGGGGCTCCTGGGTGGCTAAGTTGGTTGAGTGTGGGACTCTTGTTTTTGGCTCAGGTCATGATCTCAGGGTCTTGAGATGGAGCCCTGCATGGGGTTCCGTGCTCAGTGGGGAGTCTGTTTGAGATTCTCTCTCCCTCTTCTTCTGCCCCTCCACCCCTCCTGGGGCTCTCCTTCTCTCCAAAATCAATCAGTCAATCAATCAATCAATCTTAAAAAAAAGAATCTTACTTGTGTAAAAATAATACAAAGAATTCCTATGGACTTGTTACCTTCTTTTCCGCAATGGTAACATCTTGTGAAACTATAGCACAATGCCACAACCAGGATACTGGTATTGGTACTGCAGTCAAGATACAGAATATTTCCATCCTCACAAAGCCTCTCATGCTGCCCTTTTATCACTATACCCACTTTACCCTCATAGTCACTCCTCACCTGACACCTTGACAACCCCTAATCTGCCCTCCTTTCTATAATTTTGTGATTTCAAAGAGTACTTTATTAACACAATTGTACAGTATATATCCTCTGTCTCTTTTACTTAGCATGATTCCCTGGAGATTTGCCATGTTGTTGTTTGTATCAATAGTTTATTCCTTTTTATTACTGAATAATTTTTCAGAGTGTGGATGTGCCGCAGTTTGTCTAAACACACATCCATTGAAGGACATCTGTGTTGTTTCTAGTTTTTTACTATTACGACTAGGCAGCTATAAATATCCATGTGTACAGGCTTTTTCTGTCAACATTAGTTTTCATTTCTTTAAAATAAATGCCCAGGAGGGCAATAGTTGTATAGTATGGTAATGACATGTTTAGATTTTTAAGTAATTTCTCTTTTCCAGAGAAGCTATACCAATTTACATCCCAACTGCAGTGTATGAGTCATAGAGTTGCTGTGCATTTATGTTAGCATTTGGCATTGTCAGTATTTTTTATTTTTGTCATTTTGATACATATGTAGTGATATCCCATTGAGGATTTAATTAGCATTTCCCTAAGGGCTAATGATGTTAAGCATCTTTTCATTTGCTTACTTCACATCTGTATATCCTCTTTTATGAAATAACTATTCACATATTTCTAATTGGATTTTTCTAACTGGGGAATGTGTGGGGTTTTTTACTGTGCATTTTGAGGGTTTATTATATATTCTAAATTCTAGTCCTTTGTGAGATATGTGCTTTGCAAATATTCTCGCTCAGTCTGTAAGTTTCTCTTTCCTTCCTCTTAGTAAAGTCTTTCACAGAACAATTTTGTGCAATTCCAGTTCATCAATTTTTTCTTTTTTTTTAAGATCTTATTTTTAAGTAATCTCTACACCCAATGTGGGGCTTGAATTTACAACCCTGAGATCAAGAGTCACGTTCTCTATCAACTGAGCCAGCCAGGTGCCAAGTTCATCGTTTTTTTCTTTTATAGATTATGTGTTTGGTGACAAGTCTAAGAACTCTTCACCTAGCCCTATATCCCAAAGATTTTCTCCAGTTTTTTCCCTGAAAGTTTTATAATTTTATGTTTTGCATCTAAGTTTGTGATTAATTTTTATATAGATTTGAGATCTAGATTATGTATATATTTTACATATATATATGTCAATATATGTCATATATACATATATGTGTGTGTGTGTGTGTGTGTGTGTGTATGAGAAGTCCATGGATGTCCAGTTGCTCCAGTACCACTTGTTTAAAGGGCTATCTTTCTTCTATTGAATTGCTTATTCATTTTCATCAAAAACCATATTTGTGTGACTCTATTTCTGGGTTCTCTGTTCTGTTGCACTGATTGGTGTGTCTATCTCCCTACCAATACCATAGTGTCTTTATTATAGCTATATAATAAACCTTGAAATTGAGTAGAATGATTCCTACCACTTTATTTTTCTTTTCCAAAATTGTGTTAGCTATTCTAGTTATTCACCTTCCATATACATATTACATTTTGCTATTATCTTTATTGATATTGTTACTATCTTTTTTATATAGATAGTATAAATAACCTTTTCTATATCTATAGAAAATCTTGCTGGGAGTTTGAAAGTACATTAAATTTGTATAGCAATTTGGTGATAATTGACATCTTAACTATACTGAGTCTTCCTACTCATGAGTATGATGTATTTACCTAGTTTTTTTTTTAATTTTTTCATTAGCATTTGTAGATATAGTATACAGATCTTGTGCATGTTTTGTTAGACATCCATCTCAGTATTTCTTTTTTTTTTTGAGTGATTACAAATGAAATTACATTTTTAATTTTGGTTTTTATGTCTGTGTTCATTTGGGGTATACATAAATACAGTTGATTTTTAAAAATATTTATCTTATATCCTGCCACCTTGCTTAACTCACTTATTAGTTGTAGGGTTTTTTGTAGATTTCTTAGAATTTTAGGACAAAATTCTAAGGACAAAATTTCTAACAAAATTAGGACAATTAAGTCATCTGCAAATAAGGACACTTTTATTTCTTCCTTCCTGAAGTACAGGTTCTTCTTTTCTTCTTTACCTTACTTCTGTGGTTTGAACTTCAGGCTTTATATTGAATGAGAGTGGTGAAAGCAAAAATCCATGAATTGTTCCCAATCTTAGGGAGAAAACATTAAGTTTTTCTGCATTAAATGTAATGTTAGTGTTTTTGTTTGTACGTGTTTTTTATTAAGTTGAGGAAATTTTCCTTTATTATTATCATAAATGGGTATTGAATTTTGCCAATTGCTTTTTTTGCATGGATTTATAAGGTCATGTGATTTTTCTTCTTTAGCCTATTAATCTGGCAAATTATAGTCCTTAATTTTCAGATATTGAACTGGTTTTGCATCTTTGGAATAAACATCACTTGGTCATAGTGTATAGTTCCTTTTTACAATGCTGAATTCTACTTGCTAATATTTAGTTAAGAAAATTTTCTTCTGTACTCATAATGGTTATTCAAGTCTTCACCATTCTGTTTTCTGAAGGTAACTGTGTAGAATCAGTGATAATTCTTTAAATGTTTGGTAGAATTCTTCAGTGAAATCTTCTGAGCATGGAGATTTCTTTTTCTGGGGGGTTTTAAATTATGACTTCAATTTTTTAATTGTTAGAAAGTTATTTAAATTATTTCATAATGGGTATGTTGTTGTTTGTATTTTGAGGAATTGGTCCATTTTACCAAAATTGTCAAATTTATTTGTATAGAGTTGTTCATAGCATTTTGCTATTATCTTTTTTGATATTGTTACTATCTTTTTTATATAGAGAGAGTATGTAGTGATCCTGTTTTATTTCTGGTATTGGTAATTTGTATCTTCTCTCTTTTGTTCTCTATCAGTCTTGCTAAAAGTTTGCCAATTATGTTATGTTTAGTTGTTCCTTTAATTGTTGGGTGAGGGGTGTTCAAGTCTCCAATAATAATTTCTTCTTTCAGTTCTATACATTTACTTCATATTTTTGTAGCTCTCTTCTTTGGTGCACACACATTTAGGATTGCTTTGTCTTCTTGATGGATTGACCATTTTATCTATGTAATGTTCCTTTCCATCTCTTTCCCTTGCCTGAAGTCTTCATTATTAGACATTAATAGTCATTTCTACTATCTTTGATTGTTTATATGATATATCTATTTCCATCCTTTACTACTATTTTTGATTGTTTATATGATACATCTATTTCCATCCTTTACTTTTAAACCTGCCTAAATTGTTATATTTGCAATGAGTTTCTTATAGACAACAGACAGGTGGTTCATGTTTATTAATTCACTCTGCCAGTTTCTTTTATTTGATGTACTTAGATAATTTACATTTAATGTGATTATTGATATATAAAGCCTATAGTTTGCTGTGTTATTATTTTGTTGTTGTTGTTTTTCTGTTTGTTCACCAGGTTTTTTTTGTGTCTTTTTCCTATCCTCCTAAGGGTTACTTGAACAATTTTTTAGAATTTCATTCTTATCTATCTTTAATGTTTTTGAGTATATTTCTTTTTATAGTTTTTTGGTGGTTGATGTAGATTTCACAATATATATACATAACTCATCAAAGCCTGCTGTTGATGTAATTTCACCTAATAGGGCAAAATGTAGAAAACTTAGCTCCTTTTATATCTTTATTCTCCCTATTTAGAATATAATTGTCCACATCTAGATATATATCAGTGTTATAGTGTTTGCTTTAATCTGCAAATATTATTTAGAACACTCAAGATGAAAAGGTTCATCTATTGCTTCTGCTCACATTTTTGTTTTCCATGACCTTTCTTCCCTCTTATGTTCTAAGGTTTCTTCTTTTATAGCTTCCTCACTACTTGTAGAACTTCCTTTAACCATTTATTAGATATATTGGCAACACATTCTATGAATATTTCTGAAATTGAAAGTGTCACTATTGGGACACCTGGGTGGCTAGGTCGGTTAAGCATCTGCCTTTGGCTCAGGTCATGATCCCAGGGTTCTGGGATTGAGCCCTGCATTTGGCTCCATGCTCAGCAGGGAGCCTTCTTCTCCCTTTGCCTGCCACTCCCCCTGCTTGTACTCTCGTGCACTCTCTCTCTAGCAAATGAATAAATAAAATCTTAAAAAAAAAAAAAAAAGTGTCACTATTTCCCCTTCATTCCTAAGGAATATTTTCACTAGATATAGGATTCTAGGTTGACAGTTCTTTTCTTTCAGCACTTAACACATTTTATAACACTTTCTTCTGGTCTCAATAGTTTCCAGTGAGAAATTTAGTATAATTTGAATTGTTTTTTCCCCTACAGGTAAGGTGTCATTTCTCTCTCACTGCTTTCAAGATTTTTTCCCCTTCATCCATAGTTTTCAAGAGTTTAACTATTATGTGTATTAGTATGCATTTCTTTGAGACAGGGTTTGATTGGGCTTTTTTTTTCTGCCTCTATCTATTGGCATTTTGGGTAACTGGTTCTTTTAGCTCTAAATCTGGGATATATTATGAGACAAAAAGAAAACCAGTGGAACCTCTTATTTCTTGGGTCCCAAGGTCCCTAATTGGTCTACTTTCTCTCCCCCTTTCAGGGTCTTTTATGTCTGCCTTATATGTAATGTTTATGGTTTTTAATTGTCTTTAGTTTTTTAGTTGTTTTAATAGCAAGTGGAATAAAAAAAAAATACACTTACTACTCCATTTTCCTGGAACTAGAAGTACTTCTGTAATATTGTTTTGAAAGTGATACCTTTGAATATCTATGTTATTCCAGGGACCTATTACAGAACAGTCTGAAAATAGTAAATGTACTAAAAAAAACCATGTTTTGTTGTTAGATTAACTGTAATAATTAGTGTATATGTGACCACTTTAGATTTTATTATTTTAACAGCTATACCTTCTTAAGACATGTGATTAGAAAAACAAGCAAACAAAAATAAAATTTATTCTAAAATACTAGATTTATTCTATATAATGGTATAAGGCTTCTGCTAATTTTTTGATAAGGTAATTATCCTTATATATTATGGCATTTCTCTCATGCATATTATATCTTCCCTTTCATGGGATTTTTTTTTTTTTATCTTTTTTTGTTTGGTATCATTTTGTTAACAATTATGTCTTTTAATGCTAGTTATTTAAATGAACAGATTTATGGCTTATTGCTTTCTCTGGCTTCTTTGCATCTGTAACCAGCATCTTGCCATGGATCTCTTTTTCCTATAGAGAAAGAATGATATGGGCTTTAGAATCAAACTGGGGATTAGAATTCTTGCTCATAATCTGTATTGTGTAAACTTGAGCAAATCATTAGTTTTTCTGAGCCTGGTGCCTCATGTAAAATGCCAACAATAATAAAATTATGAAATTACATGGTGTAAGAAAACTGTGAAAGCATTGAACCAGTGCCAACAACATACTAGATGCCATATAAATGTTAGTTTTCTTTTTTTAAATCTCTCTTGACTAATTAAATAAATGTAAGTAAATGAAAAGTAGCTTTCTTGTATGTACATGTTTTAGGTTATAAACCTACCTATTTTTTCCCCATCATTTTTTTACCCTTAAAACCCTTATACTGGAGGATCCCTACAGTTCTATTTTGTTTCCTATTATTAGTTTCTGCATTTCATCTCCAGTTTCTTCTCTTTTTTATAACAGTTTAATATCCAATTTATCTAAAATCTCTTCCTACTTACTTTACTACCTAGATAGGAAGATATGACAGTATTAATTAAATCCTACAGTTGTAATATGTTTATACATTTCATACAAAGACAGTAATATGTGATATAGTAGAAAGAACAAGTGATTTAAAGGATTAAAAATTCTATGTATATTATAACTATGTCATAAAAAAGGCAGCACTAAAACTCGATAGATCAAAACTTATCAGTGGTTCTCTTTTCTAAACTTTCTACTGCATTAGATGGGAGAAAAAAAGGAAAGTTGTTAGTATTTCATCATAGAATATTAGAATTTATCAAAATAATGTTTCATAACAGTGGATATTTATGCAAAAGTATTTTTGTAGAATATTAGTAATAATTATACATTCTTCCCACACACAGGGTATATGTTCATCTGTGCATAAGCATGAGAGTTAAATGAATTAATTTCACAAATAAGAGTGATGCCTTCCATTAATGACAACTAGTCATTAGAACTCTAGTGCCCAAGAACTATTTTATAAAATTTAAATATGTTTTTGATGGCAAGACAAAAAAACTGACAGATGATGAAAGGCAGAATACTTTGTTACTTACAGCTCCAAACAAGAGAAAGCTATCAGTCAGGGCCAAACGGAGTTGTGCAGGGAGAGGGTAACAGCAAACTGGAGTTATGGGGGAAGTCTATGTATGGCAAGTGGGATGAGGTTAACCAGGTTTCTTGAGCTCCTTTCTGATTGCCTAATTTGAATAATTTCTTGGGCTGTAGGGCATAGAGACTGTCTTTAGTTGTCTGACACTGGCCTTGGGGTGATTAAGGCAGGCAGGTGCACAGTGGCCTGGAGTATGATAAAGAAGTGGTTGGAATGAGTAAGTCATGGATATAAAAGGGGAGCGTAAAGAATATAGTCAATGATATTGTAATAGCTTTGTATGATGACATATGGTAGCTACACTTATGATGAGTATAGCATAATGTATAAACTTGTCCAATCACTGTTGTACACCTGAAAGTAATGTAACATTGTGTCAACTATACTAAAAAAAAAAAAAAAAAAAAAAAAAGAAGTGGTTGGGTGTATACTTAATCAGCTGCTCAAGAAGAGAAACTGCCCAACTCTAGCCAGGGCTTCAAAACTAGTTAAAGACAGCATTAATATATATATATTACAAGGACCTATCTGGCTCAATAGCAGGGAATGATTTCCAGTTAGTTGTTGTGATTTCCAGCTGAAAATACCATTGTATACATGATAATATTCAGTAGAGCTGGCTATTATAAATAAAATTTCAGGCTTATTTACTTACCTATTTATTTATTTATTTGTACTCACTGTTGCTTGGTCTTTTTGTGATAATGTATCTTTATATACTGGTGAAAGATTGAGTTTAATTTCTCCCTCTTCCCCCAAGCTTACCAGAAATATAATAGTCACAGCTTAAATAGGAAACTTAGTTATAAAGAAAGCTTTTGATGAAGGCAGGTATGCTTTGAAGGGCATTCACATTAAAGTTGAAAGTAAAATTAAAATATTTTATTATTTGAATGTTTCAATTGTCACACTTCTTGACTCTTGCTAAATAATGATAGTTCTTCACTGAATAGCTTCTACCTATGCAAACCTCCTGAAATGCTAAGTTTGAATTATTACAAGACTTGTTGTTTTCCTTGTTTTGCATTGAGTATTTGGAAAATAAATTTAAGTGAAAAGTTCTCCAACTGCTACTCTCTTATCTGTGTTATTAAAATGGCTATAGTTTAGAAAAGATGGTCTGGTCATTTCAGTAGTCTTTATTCACAAATCTGTTGACCATACAGTAACTCTAAGAGAATGATATACAGTTGATTGAGCTGCTGGTCAGAGAAAGCAGATCAATTGCACAGGTGTCCAAAGCATTGGTGGTTGCAGGTGTGGCTTTTGATTATGTCTCTATAATTGTTGGATTGACCTTGCATTTCAGGTGCTATTTTTTTTTTTTCAATTATGAAGCTCATAAAGCTTTGTATTTGGCTACTCATTGTTGAAATACCTCATACAAAGTTGTGAAGGCCAAAACTGCTGATGTGGGCCAAAATTATGGGTAGCTGCCTGAATGAAGGTTCTTTTATATAATTATGAAGTATATGGCATATAAGAGATAAGGGAAAGGGATTAAAAAATGCCAAGAAAATGTTGAGAATAAATGCTAGTATTGCTTTCTTTCTGCTCACCTTTTCCCTCTCATTACTCTTTGCCTTCCTACAACCAATTTCCTAATAAATGATGATGATGATGATGATAACAATGGTAATGCATTAAAATGAAAAAGTATGTAATCCTGAATAATAACATTTTAGTTATCAGGTGGATTAAATATAGAATTTATATAGAGATATTTTCTATTGACTTCAGGAGATGGATAAAATAGATTTCTCTGAGTGGTACAGAAATCTGATATTATGCTGAAAAAGAAAGTCTGTACCATACCATTGCAAATGTTCTTCATTATTTTGTCCAGGAAATTAGATTTTTTTTTTTTAAGAATTAGATTTTTCTGATGTAAAGCCCATTGCTGGAGAAAGCTACACCAGGGATCACTTCTGCTGACGGAATAAGATGAGTTTATGGAAAAATTTGAAACTCGATTAAAGGATTTGTCTGCAGTGTGCAGTGTCTGATATTAAAAACTTTATAGTTGAAATTCACATAATACACATTAGTTATACAAAATGTAGATGTACTAAACAAGAAATGTAGATTAAATAATGTCATTTTTGTTCCAAATATAATAAAGATAGACAAACTAATTATTATTCCTTAAATGTAATACTTTCTAAGCATCTATATCTTTTATTTTTGATTTTCAAAATTATATTAATTTCTAGAGGGAACTAATACCTATTCCTTTCTTTTCCTACAAGTTGTGAAATGTAACCATGTGATTAAGTGACCTTCTATGTAAGATTGTAATGTTAATGAATAGGACTCTTTCTCATTAAGTTATAAATGTCCCTGGTTGCCTTAGCATGCATCTTTTCTCAATATACTTACATAATGATTCAGTTAGGAACCTGTTTAAATTGGATAAACTTTTTTCTACTTAGCTATCTAGTTAAATATCTTGAAGGGGAAAGTCCCTGGAAATTTCTGTTAGCTCTTCTAAGATCCAATTTAAGAATAAGTTTATTCCGGTGTTTCCCCACAAATTACTATAAAATTTGAAAAAAACAATTGGCTTTGCCTCGGAGACATAGGCAATTACATTCTCTCCTTTAAGCCCTAATGAAACTCTAGTCAAGGAAAAATCTTTGATATTATAGCCTCTCTTGCCATTTTTAAAGAAATGGTTTAGATGAATAAGTCAGGTTTGATCTCTTTGCAATGCTGTGGCTTCTTCATGTAAATCTGACTGAAAATATGCATTTTGCCGGTAATTCCTTCTGGTATTTAAATTCGATCATGTTGAGTGTGGGTGTGCATCATTGATCAGAGCTGGGATGAAATTGATTGAATTCTCACTAAACTTCAAATTTCAAGGCCAGATAGCCATTGCATTTCTTGGCATTATATTTACCACCTAACGTATATTTCTGCCTTTGGAGAAATGCCCAATAATCATTTGTATTTCAATGAAGATGGGTTATATCCAACTTTGGTGATTGGTACCATAAACTGCAAATAACTAGCACTTGGATCTCCCAGCCAAACTTCTTGCAATATGTCAATGTTTTTAAGAGTCAGGAAATGAAGAATCCTAAAATAGAAACCAAATTGCTCAAATCTATTGAGAAATTGATTTTGGGGTTTCGGTAGCTTTTCAGTGAAGACTTAGAATGCTTTTAACTTAAGAGGCAATATAGTTTAGAGACAGAATATGACTGAGGGATTTCTTTCATTATAAAATCAGGAAGGCTTCTAAAACCACAGTGACATTAGGGCTTTATGTTTTAGACAAAATAACTACAGGAATCTGTGTGTTGGATTCACAATCCTGGGTGAAATTTACTCAGAAAAGAAAATTACCAGATGGCTTAAATAATTTGCCATCATTTTAGAAGTAGGAAGGCATCCTTATGTAGTGTAATATGAGAAGTGTGAAGAAAATTCCAAAAATTTAACATGAGCTTCTGTATATATAAGAAATGGAGTGATACGGGATTATCTAACTAGAAGGCTATATTGAAACACCTTTGTGTGCTTGGTGGAGAGGTTAAAATATTACAGGTTATTTATATATACTAATAAACGTATTATTTAAATCTGTATCTGCCCACACATTCACCACACAATAAACAGAAAGAAAAGGAGCTATCACTGTGAGCTACCTTCCTCTTTCATGGAAATCCACATTTGTTGCATTGCAATGTTCAACTTTATCTGATACCATAGGGACATATTTTGACGGAAAGCTCTAAAGATGTGAAAATGTTACACAGTAAAATTTAAATCAAGTTATTTATTTGGTTTTATCTGCAGAATGAGCCGATAACTAGTGACTCAATGTCTGAAATTCAATATGATGAAAAAATAATATAAAAATCTTCAAAATAAACTCAAGGTGTAAGGATATCCATTTTTTGCTCTTCTACTTTTGTTTATTATCAAGAAACTACAAGGCTAAATTAGAGCTGCATTTGTCTCCTGAGAATTGCTTTGTTGAAACACTTGAATATGTATTCTACCCAATTTTAAGAATTATAAAGATTGCTGTATTAGTCATTTTGAGGGTGATATAAAACCTGCATAATATAATTATTAAGATTAATGATCTGAAAAGGTAGGAATTACTAAAAAATTCCTTGTACACCATGCAGGAATAACATATTGGTTTGTCTTTAATGTTACTCAGCATTTAAAATTCTATACTATCTTTTTGAATGTTAAAAGAATAAAATACAAGTTTGACTCTAAACACAATACTTAGAGTTTCAAGCATAGCTAAATTATTTCACAGCCATGAGAGCAGTGCATTACAATAGCATATTTCCAAAACTATCCAGGAACTATTTTGCTGTCTCAATCTGAATTGCATTTGTAATTGAAAAGCAAATACTAAAACAAATAAAGCCAGTTGTGCCTTTTATAATGTGGAGCCAGACTTTTCCAGGGTTTAAGCTATTCTAAGGGAACAAATGCTTGCCTATACCAAGCTCTTTGTATATTTTGGATACTAACCCTTTAAGAGATATGTCACTTGCAAATATCTTCTCCCATTCCATAGGCTGCCTTTTAGTTTTGTTGATTGTTTCCTTTGCTGTGCAGAAGCTTTTTATTGTGATGAAGCCCCAATAGTTTATCTTTGCTTTTGTTTCCCTTGCCTCCAGAGACATATCTAGAAAGAATTTTCTATGGCTGACATCAAAGAGGCTACTGTTTTCCTGTCAGAATTTTATGATTTCATGTCTATACATTTAATGCAATCCCTATCAAAATACCAACAGCATTTTTCACAGAGCTAGAACAAAAAATTCTAAAATTTGTATGGAAACACAAAAGACCCCAAAAAGCCAAAGCAATATTGAAAAAGAAAAGCAAAGCTGGAGGCATCACAATTCTGGACCTTAACTTATATTACAAAGCTGTCATCATCAAGACAGTATGGTACTGGTACAAAAATAGAACATAGATCAGTGGAACAGAATAGAAAGCCCAGAAATGAACCCACAGCTACATGGTCAATTAATCTTCGACAAAACGGATAAGAATATGCAATAGGAAAGAGTCTCTTCAACAAATTGTGTTGGGAGAACTGGATAGCACCATGCAGAAGAATGAAACTGGACCACTTTCTTATACCATATACAAAAGTAAATTCTAAATTCAAAAATTAAAGACTTAAATGTGAGACATGAAACCATGGGAATTTTTTAATGTGGCTTTTAGTAATTCTCTAGTTGCTGAGGTTTTACCTCCACTTCAGCCTTTGATGGGTGACTGAAATCCTTGCTTACAACACTATGAAGAGGGACAATTTTGCTTCCATGGGTTTGGAAATTTAATTCCAAACTATATCTGGCTCAGACTGTTTTGTTAGCTACTACTCCTATGTTTCTTGTTTATATGATACACAGTGAAATGGAAAGGGATGTGGTTACTGTGGGATAACATTGCTACTGAAAAATTCAGGCAGGAAGGCATAAGGCATAAATATCAACACCACCACAATAAGTGTAACCTTGATGCTCCAGGTTTAGTAGAACTTAAAACGTGAGAAGATACAAAAGCATGTCATGCAATTTTTTAGATACCAATGAATATTTTTTAAAAAAATGTTACGCACACCTCTTATTACTTAATACTGCCAAACAAAATTTCCCCATCATTGGTTTTATCATGTTACTTCCTAAATCAAACGTCACTAATTCTTCTCCTGTAAAGCAGGACTACTCTGTATCACTGTAGAAAGAGCAGGATTGTGGGATCTAATAAAATAGTATTCTAGTTTGAACTCTAGCACTTAATAGGTATTTGATTTTTCACAACATACAAGGTCTGCAAGCCTTCTTTTTCTTATTTATAAAATAGGGGAAATGCTGTACTACTTACCCAGAGGGTTTTGGTTAAGGACTAAACTACATAACACTGTAAATGTCCTAGTAGTGTGGCCCCACAGAGCATTAAAAGCATAGGATTACATTATTGCAATTTCCATTTTACTCTGTTTTACCCAATGTCTTTGACCAATTCAAAGGCCAAAAAGTCATATCACTATTGCTTTAATTTGCATTTATTTAACTCTGGTGAGTGTTGTTTTCTCTTTTTCATGTTTACTATTTATATTTTTCTTTAATTGCTTGTCTGTGATTTCCCCTATTCTTCTAATATGATTTGTTATTATAGGTGTTAATCTGTCCTTTATTTTACCAAGTCCCTTTTCATTTTATTTGGATATATTTTACTGAAAACATCTTAAGATGTAAAATAGTCAACTCTATATTATTCATTTCTTTGTTATATCTGCTTATAGTTTCATCCTTAGGAAGGAATTTCCATCCCCAAATGTTATATAAGTATATGAATAATTTTATACAATTATGAATATTTTTTCTTGTTCTTTCATAGACTTTCATATGTTTAATTATTTAAACACTTGGAATGTATTTGAGGATATGGTGTATGCTAGGTCTTTTTTTGATTTTTTTTTTTTTTTCATTTTCACAATGCTTAGTCAGTTTGCTTGCTGAATAATTTGCTTTTCATCTTTGACTGTAATAACTTTCATCATACACTAAAATCCTACATGGCTGATGTGATAGCTTCGTTTGGCTATCTATCACACAAGATGTCTGATGTAACCTCTAGGTAAGGAGCAAATAGCACTACTGTTGCTTTTTCCCCATCTGGGTTATCATTGACTGGTACATGCTTCTTCCTTCCCAGTAGACTGCAGTGTTGCTGCTGACCGGACCGTCAGTGGTGAGGGAAGAGCATAATACTCCTTTTCCACATCTTCTGAAAGCTATTTCCTTTACTATCATGAGGAATTATATAGTGGCCACCAAAGAATGTTTAAGCAAGTTCTTTACAAAAGGAGTGAAAGTATTAAAATTGTATAGTGCTGGGACTAGAGATTGGCTGTGCCTTGGACTAAGTACTTCACTCCTTCTTACTGATAAGGGTTAAGGTCTCCAGGCTAGACTGTTGACAGAAATCTCACAGACACCCCTATGGTGTCTCATCTATACAGTTTCCTTAGTTACTATTCTTTTCCCTTCCCTTCCCCTCTATGATCTCTTCTGTTTTGCTCCTTCTCAGTTTTTACTTCTCTAATTTCCTATGACAGATCACCCCTCCCTAAAAGAATAGTGAAATCCCAATATCTTTTTGAGTCTTGAAAATTTTATTGACCCAAGTCATGAATTTCAGTTGTTTTTCTCCTTAGCCTTATCTCCCTTCAGAAGAGAGAGACATTTGTATAAGGAGTAGAAGGCAAAGAGGCAATCTTCAAACTCTTGAATAGATGGAGCTTTTTCACTATGGCATGGTTTTCTTTCATATTAAATTTAAAATAAAAAACATATTACCATTGCAATAATTTCCTCCAGGAACCAATCCCATCCATATCACAAAAGTTGGTAAGGACAACTTTTACTTTTATTTGTGGTGCCCAACTGTTATTCAATGGAACATGAGAAAAATATTGTCCCATGATATCAGCTAAAAGAGGAAAAATTTTTGGTAAAATCTAACAGACAGAGGTCAGCAAGGAAAAGTGCTAAGGGGTCCTGCATCTCTTCATCATCCATAAGGCTTAATAATCTCATAGAGAGACATGCTCAGATCCAGTGAACTTGTGTTTCTGTGACAGGTCATTGCCCATTGACCTCCTCTCCTATCAGTCCCCCTTCTCTTTTTTTCTTCCTTTTTTTTTTTTTTTTAAGATTTATTTATTTATTTTAGAGGGAAGGAGGGAGCATGTGAGCAGGGGGAGGGGCAGAAGGAGAGGGAAAGAGAGAATCCTTTACAGACTCCCTGCTGAGCACCTAGCCCAATACAGGGCTTGATCCCAGAACCCTGAGATCATGACCTGAACCAAAATCAAGAGTTGGCCGCTTGACTGAATGAGCCACCCAGGCACTCCAATCTCTCTTCTCGTTTTATAGGGCAGGTGTAAGAGTAAGCTTATCATTGGGTGAATAAAGACAATTCTGTCTTTCAGCAGCACCTTCTATTGGTAAGACATCCATTCCAGTGGGCTTATTTCAAGGAAGCAGAGTAAAGCCCTGGTGCACATACAAAATCAGTTGCATTTCTATACACTAAAAACAAACTATTTGAAAGGGAATTAGGAAAACAATCTCATTTACAATAGCACCAAAAAAGAATAAAATACTTAGGAATAAACTTAACTAAGAGAAAGACTTGTACAGTGAAAACTACAAAATATTGATTAAAGAAATTAAAGAAGACACAAGCAAATGGAAAAAATATTTTGTGTTCTTGGTTTGGAAGACTTAATGTTGTTAAAATGTCCATTTTACCCAAAGTGGTCTACAGATTCGGCGTAATCCATAGCAAAATCTGAATGGAATGTTTTGCTGAAGTAGAAAAAGCAGTACTAAAATTAATATGGAACTACAAATGACCCAAAATAGCCACAACCACCTTGAGAAAAACAAAGCTGGAGGCATCACACTTCCTAATTTAAAAATTAATTACAAAGTGACAGTAATTAAACCAGTGTATTCTGACAATATGACAGACATATAGATTGGTAGGACAGAATAGAGAACCCAGAAATTAATCCACACAGAAATGGTCAACTGACCTTCAAGAGGGTGTCAAAAATACACCATGGGGGAAAAAAAGAATACACAATGAAGAAAGGGTAATCTTCAAAACATATGGCTAGGAAAATTGTATATCCGCATGCAGAAGAATGAAATTGGACCTCGATCTTACACCACATACAAAAATTAACTTGAAATGAAATAAAGACTTAAAATGTTATGACCCAAAACTATAAAACTCCTCTAAAAGATGACATAGGGAAAAAACTTCATGACATTGGTCTTAGCAATGATTTAATGGATATGATCCCAACTGGATAGTGCCCTACAGCTAGTATATACTCAGTAAAATTGTTAGTAGTTACTAAATATTTTCAACATCATTTAATAAACATAAAACACATGTGTATTTTTATTATGATTTTTAATATATTAAAATAAATGCAAAAGACTAACCATCTTGATCTAATTTGGTTTCTTTTAAAATTTATTTTACAAAATACCTACATTAATTTAACCAAACTTTTTGTTTATTTTTCTCATTAATGATCCACATGTTAATGAAACTAGGTTTTTATGGAATCCAGAAATGGAAAATGTCTTAGAAATGTTATTAATTGCTAAGTGAGCAGTCTTCTCAGGAGTCCCTTAAATGATGAACACCTGTCTCATCGTTAGCTTAACAGGTTCTCATTATGAAAGTTATCAGCAAAATGATAATTGGTGGCATTCTTACCATACCTTTGAACTAGTGGGAATACTACAGTAATGAGTAATTGACATTTAGTTATCCTAAAACACTTGTTCTCATTGGAACAGAGATATAGAATATAGTAATGTTTTTCCCTTATGTTGAAATTTGTCCACAGTGGCTTTGGTGACTAAAAGAAAAAAGAAATATTACACACAAACTATCAAGTTAACATCTTAACTTATAGCTAAAAAACAAAAGAAGAATGGGGAATATATATTAACATCTTGATTTATAGCTAAAAAACAAAAGAATGGAGAATATATCTAAAAGCATTAATGCCAATTTGCCAGATAGTATACACAGATGGGTATGGTTAATTGCTGAAACACAAAAAGATTTTTTTATCCTAGTTGTACTTTTTTATTCATTTCAACTGTGTGTCTTCTCATTGCTAAACCAGCTTGATAGGTAGATCATGAAATCCTGTACTCTCACTTATGGTGACAGCTTTTTTTTTTTTCCCCCCCAGTGCGTAATTTCTTTTAGGTATTTACATCACTAATTTAATTTCCTTATTTAAATAGATACTTTCAACAAGTATTTTCCAAGTATAGAATGAGTATTTGGGAAAAAATAAACCAACCTTTGTAACTCTTCTGTTTCTTATGTTAAAATAACATCTGAAGATGAGGGAGAGAAATTCAACACACAGTTATAAAATAGTGTAAACTTGTGTTTGGCATCCTCCTGTTCTCTGTTTAGGCATCTGTTGTCATTTTAACTCTAGATCCCAAAAATGTCAGCTGCCACCTGGTTGCATGGTACCTCCCAATACCAATTCCCCATCTGGATCTATTCTGGACGTATTATATTATAGGACTGTACTGTCTGATATGGGAGCCACTTGCCCCTTTTGGCCATTTAAATTTTATATTAAGTAACATTAAAAATAACTTTCCTCATTAACATTAGACAACTTTAAGTTTTCAATAGTCATACGTGGCAAGTGGCTTCCATGTTGGACAATGCAGATATGGGCATTTCTAATTACACAAAAAGTTTTATTGGAGAGCACTGATCTAGAAATGTTCCTATTCTTCCCTTATCTGCAATCAAAATTCATCAGACCTCTATCTTGACCTCTTGATATCTCTTTTCCCAGTTTTACATTGTTATCTAATGGTATACTTGTGTTTAAATTTTAACTGTTTAAAAGATCTAATATTAAACTAATATTAAACTTTCTGTAGAGCCTTGGCACAACCCTCATACACAGAAATTAAATAGTAAATTTGATTATCTAAAAATCGTTGTAGAAAATTGCCTATAAGTGTTATAAAGCAAGTTAATATAAGTTAATTTTCTGTCTTTTTTAACAGTACAAAAAAGTACAAATGTCTGAGAAAGTTTTTTAAAATGGTAAGAAAATCAGAATATATTATTTATTATAATAAGTTCTTTAGAAAGTAAGTACAAACACATTAAAAGGAAGAATTCCTTAGAAAAATCAGTTTTATGAATTTAGGGAAGTGAAAAGCAATTAAAATATGAATCAAAAATTTAAAAATGTTGATAATGGTAATTGAATCTTGGAAAGTACAAAGCACAGAACTTTTCGTTAATATATCATATACTTTGCGTTCTTATCTATTATGTATGGATTACTTTATAAAAGTACTATTGATGACAGGATTTCTTATAAGTTTTTATACTTCCTTCTTCGACTTGAGATATATATATATATGTATATATATATATTTAAAATAACTGGATAAAATGCTTTTTTATTTTTAATTATTTTAACTTTATTAACACAACTATTTTGCAGATTAGTGAGATCTGTGTTGAGAAATACAGTTATACACAATTGAGTAAAGTATGGTCTTGGCCACCTAGGAAACTGCATTTCAGAAGGAAATTCCATGAATATTCAAAAGGGACAAGAAGTGTACTGTAAAAAGTGCTATAAGATAGTTATAGGTAAAGGGTTTCAAAAATTTTTTTAAGCATATTATATCCATCTCAGGGAATTATGGAAGTTTTGTGTAAGAGTTGGAATTTGGCTGAAAGGTTTATAAACTACCATGGAAAAAGCCTACATTTAGTGGACGGTGCTGCTGAAATATAGGGTGTGTGATTGGAATGATGGGAGTTCAAATTGAACAGGTAGAATGGGATCAGATTATGGACATTTTGGGTACGCTGTACACTTCATTCTGTGAGAGAATGAGAAACTGAATTCTAATGTGACACTTCAAGATGAGAAACTATACAATATAACAGATATGGAGAATATTTCCAATCATGCAAAAAACATTAGTTCAAATATTTGACTGAAATTGGGGATGTTGACAGTCTGGCCACAAGGTAGAGTAGAAATAATATCACCTCAGATGATTTTTTTTTTCAAGAACAAGGTACAAACTAAACGTTTACCTGTATTTTTTTCTCTAGTTTCCATAGAGACAGTTTAGCATAGACATGAAGAGTATTCCTGTGGCATTGGAGTGTTTATATTTGATTTCCAGCTCCTTTACCTTCTGGCTGAGTAATCTTGGGTTTAATTTTCTTATCTGTAAAATGTAGATAATAAAAATAATTACCTCATTTACTTGTTTTAAAGATTAAATATGTTAATGTAGGAAGTGTACCTACGATAGCTCTCGGCACATAATAGGGTCCCAATAAGTAGGTGAATAATGTTATAATAATTGTTAATATGGTAAATATTGTCATAGAACATCTCAAAGTAGGGCTTTATGGGTTGTTACATTGTGGAAGTTCTGTTAATCACCAAAGCTTCCCCATAATCTATTTTTTAAATCATTAAATATATTCATATTGATTTAATGATTAACTGATTTATTAGTTCATTCATTTATTATTCCAATAATAGCTTCATCCATTTATTCCCATTCTGGAATAACTAAGATGATATAGGGGAAAATTAATTTTGACTAGAGTTTCGGGGTTGAATTCACAAAGAAGTTACAATGTAGGCAATATTTATTATTGCCCCAGGTTCCATTTCACTCATAGTACATTGAATGGTAGACAAGCATTTTGGGTGGAATTGACCCACCTCAAATCCTAAGGGTAGACCTGGACTGAGTGATTAATGCTCAATAGGACTCTTTCTATACAATTCATTCAGAGAAATAGATCTACTTGTTCCCCCTCCTCCCCCGGAGTTTTCATTTTCAGAATCTGTTCTTAGAATAAAGTTCATAAACAAGGGCCCATCAATATTTTGTGATTATCCTCAGAAAACATTTTTATATCCAAAGCAATAGAAAAATAGAAAGCAGAAGCCCCAAACATAAAGTATGTAATAAAAAAAAAGTATGAAGGGTGTAAAAAAGAGTTTTGATGCCTCTCATGTTTGATTCATTTGGATGAAGTAAAACTTTATCCAATTGGATAAATATCTCTGACTCTACTCTAGGCAAAGATGAAATTTATGGCTTGAACTTGCTCCATGGATGTCACTGGCAATATTTTGACTTGAATTTTGTGGTGATAGTAATTTGGCCTTTCTTGTAAGTAATTCTAGCTGTACTCTAAGCCTGCTATGGAGGTGACTTAGACAGTGGAGAAAGACTTGGTAGATTGACTGATAATTAACCTCTCAATATTCTATGCCTCTGGTCCCTGATTCAGATTAAGCTAATTTTATAGATGGCGATATAGACAGATTTTTATTTAGTCTTGTTTTTTTGAAGGCTCCCATTTCCCTCGTATCAAAAATCAATGAGAAATTATACAGTCTTGTCAATTATACAGTCTTGTTAACATTGTTTTTATGAAGATGAATGTGTTTAAAGAACAGGTGGACAGAGAGGTCCACAATTAAAGGCAGGGGGGCTCCTGCATTCTTTCAGAGAAGAAGTGGTGAGAGACCAACTTAGAAAGTAGAAGTGGGAATGGAAAGGTTGAGGCAGAAGAGAGGAAGGCTTCAAGGGTTGGAGTAGTCACACCTGAGTTTGAAATGGATGTGAGACCAAGGGCAAGTGCTCTCTGAGCCTTCTCAATTTCTTCACTTTAGCTATGGTCTCTATAGTGCCATTGTGAGAAGTAAATAATATATATGCAGAAAATCCTTAGTACAATTCTAATACAAAATAAATACCAACGACAGTGATATTGGTGGGGGTAGTTGATACTATCTTTATCATTATTCTCTTTTTCTTATGATACGAGAGCTATGGGGAGGTAGATGAAAGGATTTGGCATCTTATTAGATGGAGGGAGTTATGGAGAAAGGTGCGTGGAAGATGGCTTTAAATTTCTGGACTACATAACCAAGAGGAAAATGGTAATGTTAATTAAGATAGGGACCCAGGAGGAAAAAACAGTTTAGGGAAAGACAGCCACATGTTGAAATAAAGAATAGAAACTTGGCCAGTAGATAAAATTAAGGGTTTTTTTTTTCCTTGGGAGAAGATTTATTGAATTAAATGAGCTGTCCCAGCATGAAAGAAGAGAGTAATGGAAAAGAACCGGATTTCAAGGGAAGAGTTATACTAAAGGAGTAGTCAGGAAAGGAGGTAGGAGTGGAGAACACTGCAAAGAAAGATAACAGAGGTGGAAGAGAAGGAGGCAACAGCGTTATGAAAGCCAAGAAGATATTGCAAAGGAAGGTGCAGCCAACAGGGAAGTCAAAGAGAGTAAGCTCTGAGGAGATTCTGGGAGGTCTCAGGATTTAGCAGATCATTATGGACATCTGAGAGTGTATTAAATGACCTGTAGGTGTGGAAAGTCCTGTCTACTAAGAATAAAGACTTTGGAAATTGCTGCCTAGTGAGAAGAAAGTATTTAGACATTTATCAATACTTACTAGAACTATTCTGAAAGAACTGTAATCTAACACTCCCTTGTTAGAGCCCAGAAGCTTCTATTTTTGAAGGGATGCCCATTTAAGATTCTTTTGGAAGTGAGGTGTGATTGAAGATTCAATTAGAGATGTACCAAATTATCTGAACTTGAGTGTTCTGGAAAGGAATCAGACTCTGATGAGAGGGTGATGGCAGAACAGAATTTTTTCCTTATCACTTATTAGCCAAATAACTTTGGGTAAGTTCCCTAACCTCTGTGTGTTCCTTTCTTCATCTATAATTTGGAATCATACCACTTCTTGGCAGGGATGAAAATGAAATACGTTATAGTCATGAGTGCTGGCATCAAGATGGTGAGCTGGTGTTGAGTCTTTTCTCTCTCCTCTCCATGCTCTCTGCAAACCCACTACCTCAGTACATTCTTTAGATAGAAGGTCAAATCACTTCTACTAAAAACAGGGCTGCACAAAGGCCAAGGCTCACTGAAAAGAAACATTTTTTTTAAATGTCCCAATTTTTATTAATGGCATCGCTCTCCTTCCAGTCACTCAAACTTAAAGCTCAGTCATCTTTGATTTTCTTTTTTCCTTCCCAGAAAATCAATTATCTAACTTGTAATTGTTCATAGCATGGTTTTGGAGTCTGAAAGCTTAGATTCAAATCTTGTCTCTACTTATCACTAGATTTGAGAACTCAGGCAAGTTATTTAACCTCTCAGAAGCCCCATTTCCTCATCTGTAAGATGTAGATAACATTAGTATTTATAATTACCGTTTAGTGATAAATAAAATAGTCCATATGTAGTGCTTGGCTGAGGGCCTGACACATAGTAAAGGTTCAATAAATGTTAGTTTCTATGGTTAATATTAGTGTCAACACAGTGTTAATATTTTACATGATATCATGCTCCTTATTCTCTGTACTTAACTGTAACTTGCATAGATTTTTATAATAGCTTGCTGAACTTATGTCCATCCCAAATGTCACTGCTTCCTGCTAATCTTATAGCTTGCTGTACACTATAGTCTTTGAGGCATAACTCTATTGTATCATTATGCTGTTAATTACTTGTAGTTCACTTCAGGATATGTACCACATTTTAGAGCAGGATTTTTGCCCTCCTTCATAGTTCTCTATCTTTACAGCTTTACTTTCTCCCATTCCCTTTTCTGAATCTGATGCTGACACCCACTGGACTCATCATCCCTTTGAGAATTGTCAAGTTTATACTACTGTTAAGTGAAGTGTCCCTCACCTGAAATCTACCACTTCATGTCCAGTATTACCTACAACAAATAACATCACCACAGCAGACCCCCTTGGATGTCTATTGGAAGTAAACTTTCCATCTTCTGCATGAACTCATCTAACACTTTATTAAACTTCAAAGGATACTTTCTGTTTCATATTTATTTATTTTTTTGCACAAGTCCCCTTCATCTTAGACAATTATCTCTTCACAACATAGCTTGTTGTTCATTATATCGCTCCTAATACATGTCTACTATTAAAGGCCTCTGGGCAGCAATGAGATAAATATACTCAATATTCGTTATGGAACTACTTTTAAGCTGAATTTATAAAATGTGCCAAATTGCATTAAGAAATAATTTTGAAGGGAAAAATATCGGCCAATCAGTTGTCTGCTGTTATATAAGGAAAAAGTTTGCTGAAAATTTCAATTTTTGACAAGGCATTTCAACATCATAAAATCATTTTACTGAGTTTCAGAAGACTAAACTCACCAGATATGTTGGTTTCCTATACTAGCTTAAAGTAAAATAGGACATATGCCCCAAAGTATGCCATTCTTCTGTGTAATAGGCTGATAAATTAAACATTTTTTAAGCCACTAAAGTGTATAGTAACTAAGTTACTATAGCAATCACCAAGCAATGTCTTTAATGTATGACTTTACTACATAGTAGTAAGTTTGGTATGAATCAGCCTTGTACATATTCATCTTAATCTACTTTCTCATTATAACTGAAGATCAAAATAAAGACGAGCCTGTTCCCACATGGAATTATTTTAGAAAGACATATGCCATGTATTTTCATTTTATTCTTTAAAAAAAAAAAAAACAAAGTTCATATTGCTGAGGACAATAGTTACTTTCACAAACATCTCTTTTCCCTAGGACTGAAACTATATTAGGGAAACATTGGAAAAGTAATACAATCATTTCAAGATAATTCACAATTTAATGGCTCTAATAAAAACTATATTAATAACTCACTTAAATTAATCTGCACACTTGAAAACATATTTATAAGTAAAAAAGGATTATCAAAATTTTAAATAAAATATTAAATGAATTGATTATTTTGAGATATGTGTTTACCTTTTAAATAATCTTATTGTATAATTACTGAAGAATTTAGAAGAAAATATAAGATATAGTATATGGATATTATTATTTTTATTGACCAATAGAGTCAGTTTTTTTAAAGTAGAGAAATATATGCAAACCTAAATTTTGTTTTCTAAAGACTAATCTTATTAGGCTTTGTGTTAAAAATAGATTATTCTTGTGTTTTGATGAGAAGAGAAACTTTCCCTGATATGCAGTTTATACTTGCATTTTTTATCTAATCAGGCAAACAATTTTAATTAATTCAGATAGTCGCCTCTGTGGTATCTATGCCCTTTAGGGACTCTTTTTCATTATGGATGCAAATGTGTTCCTAAAATAATGAGAATGTCATTATCCTGCTTTATTCATTTAGGTGGTCAGAAAAAGAACAAAAAAAAAACATTTGATGGTGAGGTAATTCTTTTAATACACCATAATGGCGTTAACTTTGGTATTTCTGTGCCTCATTTTCTTGATCATTCTCAAACAATGCTCCCCTGTGCAAGACAGTAAAGGTGACAAGGGCAGGGATACCAAGAAAAGATGAACTCAAAATCTTTATATTTTACATTGTTAAAATCTAGATTGAGGCTTCTTTTTAATACATTTAATAGAGAATAAGTATCTGTTAGTCTAAGCATGTAACATGCATAATGTGTAAAAGAATAGTATAAGAAATTAGGAGGCATTTTAATAAAATGTGATTTTTAAATTTTAATCAGATTTATAATTATGAAATTTAGCTTACCCTCTTATCATTATTCTTAGGAAAAAAAACACACACCCACAATGTAGATGAGTAATATCTAGTATACTAACTCTACTCAGAAATCTGTCCCACTAACTTTGTGAATTCTTGGAAGAAAATTTGTCACAAGACAGACTTTCATCATGCAAAGTTGCTCCAGTATAATGCTCATACCTCATTTGTATGTTCATTTATTCAATAAAATTTTCTTTTGTCCTAACATGTGCTAGAGAGGAAAATAAATGTCGAAACTAGTCAAATAGAGTTTATATCATTATTACTAATTTTTAAAAATTTTTTTACAAGTGAATCACCCAATAATGAGTGTATGAAAAAGAAATTCAAGAATTTAAGCATAGGAAGCAGAGTATGCAAAGTACAGAGCCTAAAGAGAGTAGCATGCATTTGGGGAATTGTTACTAGATTATTGACACCTAGATATCAATTGGAGATGATGCTGCAGAAATAGATGTTATGGAATGCCTTGTATGCAGAGCTTTTTTTTTTTTTTTCCTACAGCAACAGGAAGACAGTAAATATTGAAAAAATTTGACTGTGACATAAAAGTTTCAGTGGAGCAAGCATCTATTACCCCAACTGCTCTCTCCTCAACATACGTAATATAATCATTGACCTTAAGCACACCCCAAACCAAACACGTCATCTAGTTGCAAATACTGGCCTCTGTCCTATATCCCTGACCTCATCACCCTACACCTGAATTGCTACAATGGGTGTTATTTGGTCTCCAAGACTCTAGTCTTGAGAATAACAAACTATTCTTCATGCTACAGCTAGACTAGTTTTCCTAAAGCACTATGATTTCATAGCCACATTAGTATCTTTCACATCAAATCTGAAAGTCTTTATGTTTCAGGAACCTTCACAATCTGTCCCTTTTTAATAAGTTTTCAAGCCTCATCAGCTGCCATTCTCCCACAGACTCTATGTTCCAACCACCCAGGTGTCACAAACTTTCTTAAGCACCATTTGGTGTTACCCTTCCATGCCCTATGTGTACATGTGGTTTTTATTCCTTGGTGAATCCTCTCCATGGTAAACTCGTTTCTCTCAGGCCTCAGCTCAAATACTGTCTCCTACAAAAATTTTCTGACATCCAAAGGCAGAACTGATTTCTCCCTACCTAGAGGCCCAACAAATTTTCGATCTTTTCCCTTAATTATAGTGTTGCATATTATATTGATATTTAATACATCCGTCTCTTTCAACCAGGATTCAGGCTTAAAGGATATAGGCTTCATCAACTCCTCTCCCCCAGTTCTTGATTTAGTACCTAGCTTCCAGGGGTTTCTGAATACATGTGAACAAAATATAGAGCACATATAAATAAAACTTTACCTACATTCTCAGGTGCTCCTTTAAACAACTCTGTTAAATATTATTATTACAGGTGTAAAAACTGAGGCTCAAAGATAGTATTTGATTTGCCCTTTTTTACATTTGCTAATAATTGACTAGGAATTAAAACTAGGCCTTCTGATAACAGAACCTAAGTTTTTCAAATCTTAATAGAATTTTTCTTTGTAAATCAGCAATGCTCAGCAGGATGTTTAATGTACATATGCACTTATATTTCAAACAGAGAATTTCATTCTTTTTTTTTCAATCAGTCAAATTTAAATTGAGTTAAGATGAATATTCCTACTTGATGTTACCACTTTTTTTAAAGATTTTACTTATTTATTTGACAGAGAGAGACACAGCAAGAGAGGGAACATAAGCAGGCAGAGAGAGAGGGAGAAGCAGGCTTTCCGCTGAGCAGGGAGCCGGATGCGGGGCTCGATCCCAGGACCCTGGGACCATGACCTGAGCCGAAGGCAGACGCCTAACGACTGAGCCACCCAGGCGCCCCGAGGTAATCACTTTTTGATCAAAGGTATGATGTCCTCAAATTGCTTGAAGTTAGGTCATACCTTCTTGTCAAATGTATTGAGGTACTAAGAGTGAGGAAATATAAAAGTTAAAAATTGTTGCTTTCCAAATGTTTTTATTTGATAATTGCAATATAATGAAAGGAAATTTGTGATAGAATATCATCACCGCCCATCTTTCAGACCCGTATAAAAAGGGTCAGAATCCATCTCTTGTTTGAGATAGTTACCCAGTCATGCCCACTGCATTTGGCTTTGGGTGTAGGATGACATTTTTTGATCTGTTCCTTCAGTTTAATGGGTTCCAAATTCTAAGAAAAAGAAGTGTTTGCAGCACAGCCCCAAAGAATCAGTGCTGACGATATGTCTCTGTTGCTTAATGATGCTTTGTTTAGAGGGAAAGGAAACAGAAATAAACAACTTCTGACTGATCTTTGTCTCTTGGTATCCTGACACTTCATTGCATTTATAAAAATCAATTAAGAACAACAAACTCAAAGGGAAATCCCCCAGTTTGAGCAGTAACATAAAGCATTCTAATGGAGTTTGTGGGTGAAGGGGGTAGTTTCTGAGACATTGACTTACTAAGATTTAACATAGAGCCCAGTCGTTCTCATATTTTATATGTGTCAAAGATTTAAACATGGATTTATAAAGTTTTTCCTAAGGAAGATGAATTTTCAGTCTATAAATAAAGAGAAAAGAAGAACAACAAAGTGAGCAAGAAGCCAGCAGAAGATGTGCCAAAAAAGATGACTTGTCACAGCAGAAAATGAAGAAAGTCAAATTAAGTCAAAGTGATGGGAACCTTAGTGAATGTTTTAACTAAAATCGTAAGACTTTTGAAGATAACTTTGTATATCGCTGTTCTATCCTTTATTTGGCTTAAGCCATTGCAAGTAGTTTTGGCTATTTTCATAAAATATTATATTAAAAATTGGAAGCACTAATTTTTTCAGTAGTGATAAATTGTTGCTAAAAGTATTTGATCTACCAGAAACTTGTTTTTATTGCTCTCAAAATTTACAAGCAAGGGGATAAAATTAAGGTAAACTTGGTCTATTGCAATGTGCTGATAAAAAGCATTGTAGCAAAGGGGCGCCTGGGTGGCTCAGTTGTTAAGCATCTGCCTTCAGCTCAGGTCACGATCCCAGCGTCCTGGGATCGAGCCCCGCATCGGGCTCCCTGCTCAGCGGGAAGCCTGCTTCTCCCTCTCCCACTCCCCCTGCTTGTGTTCCCTCTCTCACTGTGTCTCTCTCTGCCAAGTAAATAAATGAAAATCTTAAAAAAAAAAAAAAAAAAAAAGGCATTGTAGTGATGCTAAAACAAAGAATATGGCCATGGTAAATAACATCTCATAGGAAAAAAAAAACTTAATTGAAACAAACTATCCCATAATTTTTGGCATAATACACATAATTTCATTTCTTTTTGTTATAACATCTTTTTAAAAATATCTATTAAAGCAAAACTAATAAAACACAGGATTACAGAAACTTACATGTGCCAAAAAATATTTTAATCAAAATTTCCTAAGAATATGATGAATTACAAAGCATATATTTGGGGCGCCTGGGTGGCTCAGTTGGTTAAGCAACTGCCTTCGGCTCAGGTCATGATCCTGGAGTCCCGGGATCAAGTCCCGCATCGGGCTCCCTGCTCAGCGGGGAGTCTGCTTCTCCCTCTGACCCTCCCCCCTCTCGTGCTCTCTCTCTCTCATTCTCTCTCTCAAATTAAAAAAAAAAAAATCTTTAAAAAAAACCAAAGCATATATTTGTATTTTCTTTCTCTTCAAAAAGAGCACATTGGCGAAGTAATTTTCAGAAAGGCTTTAGCTAAGGAGAAACATAAAATGATAAAGAATTCAAAGAACCACTTCAATTTCACCTGCCATTTCCCAACTTTTTAGTGCTCTAAGAGCTTATTGATTCAGCATTCATCTGCATCAAATTCCAGTTGTTTCAGGACTTTGACTTTGTTACTGAACTTGCCCACTTGGCAAATGTCTAAAATACAGTCTGCTAATGCAATTGAACCATTCTTGTTCTATCTGCTTAGCTGTGGTATATTAGAATCTGCTGAAGTGAAATATGAGGGAAAATGCAAGTGCAGAAAAGCATATGGTATCGAATATGTAATATCTATGTGAATATTGGATTGACCTTCTTTTGGGTCAATACTTTTTTCTTTTCTTTGGCAGTCTGAAATAGCTGATTCAATTGGTAGAACTGATAGTGTAGTAATTGGAAGAAACCAGGCCAACACAGTAGTTGTGGTATTTTACTTGCTATTTTTAGTTCTATTAAAAATAAAACAAAATTAATTATTTAGTTTTCTGGCACATTGTGAATGAATGAAATTTAAATATATCATAATAGGTGATGTTATGGAAAACACATTGGGAATAAACAGGAAAATACATCTGGGTTCCTTGCAGAACTATAGTATGACCCGTTAACACAAATAATTGGCCTCACTTGTCCTAAACTTAGAGCAGATGCCTCTTACTTCACTAGCTACTTGGGAAAAAAACAAAACAAGACAAACAAACAAATAAAAACAAAGGCAAACTGAAAAGAAAATGACCAGAAAGAGGAATCCAAAGGGCAGAATCTGAAACATCACAACAAGCAGATGCAAGAGTTTTTGACCTTTTTAAAAAAATGATCTCTAAATATTCAGAGCACTGTCACCTCTGTCACCTATGTCCTTGGACTTGATCCTATCAGTACTTTTCCTCCACTGGAATGGAATGGGGAAAGAGTTTGAATGAACAATCTCTAGAGGTAAGAGTGAGCCACAGCATTGACCTCCTTTGGCATTACTTGTGTTTCATTTGCTTCTAACTAAGCTGTAAATCCTTTGTTCTTAATTTAAAGATTTGAAATTCATGAGATTTGCAACATCTCCACATCAGGACAAATAACCCCCCTGCTGTTGAAATCACTTGCGTAATTTGTATGTTTTAAAATTAGAATAGCGTCATTGCCTCTTTTGCAATTACCCTGTAGTTGAGCCCATCATCTCATTGAAAGGTCTTTAATTTTTCTTGATTCTCAAGCATTCCTACACTTCTGACAGGTTTATTTGAATACCTTGGGATGCCACAACAATCTAGTCTTATCTACATGATCGTTTAGAGGCATACTATATCCAGATAATGTTCAAAGTCAAACTGTCTGCAGATGTTACTAATTTATGTTTAAAAAATCAGCCAATGACATTTCAAAACAAGTATTATCAATACCTCATAAGAAATCACTGTTTCATCCTGAGTTTGTCATTCTGTATTTCCATAATGCTTTGAATACATTTCTGCCCTAAAAATTATCATATTATTAAAATTTCTTATTTTGAATATCTCTCTAATTGAACCATGAGCTCTTTGAGGGTTGGATATATCTTATTTACCCATTTATTCCCGATGTGTAGTATGTTACTTAGAATGTACTGTTTACTTAAGAAATGTTTGTTGGTTTGTTAACCAATTTTGGAATTCAAAGCACATGGAGGCCAGGATACAAACAATAGTAAGCAATCATAAAATGTGTAAGAGGTGGACATTCCAGGGACCACACATCTGCACGAAGGAGTATGGCTTGAGGGAGTAGAAAATGAATTGCTGTAGTCATTCTGCTGCCTAATGCACTTTTGCCAGGAATTTCATTACCAGACTTGCTATAAAGTCAGAATGCGTAAGGTTTCTTATGTTGAGAATCTGTTAGTAACAGCGGCAAGGAATCTTATATAAGCCAGTCCTTCTCTGTGAGTGGAATGACATGCTTACATTGATGATAGCTCCAAATGTTGCTAATAGCTGTTCTTGGAGAGAAATGGTCAGTGGTTAAGACCAGAATTTTTACTCCCTTTGCAGACAGTAATGGAGAAACTCATGTCCATCAGCTGCTTGAGCACAGACACTGGAATGGCAGGAGATCTGGAATGAAATAAGCATCAGGTTTACCCTGGAACTTGCCTGAAATGGGAGGACTCAGTGGTGCTTATGGGGGCTAGAAAGGACCGGAGACATATGTTTTGTCCCTATAGGTAGGCATTTGCAGGGATTTCATGGTCAGCAAGGAAGTAACGAGGAAAATAGGTAGCTATAAAGACAGACTGAACTAAGCATCTAAGCCAAATTCCAGATGTCATTTGTAAAATGTGGCCATTTTGATCAGTAATCTCTACAAATAAAGGCAGACAAGGTCAAACTTGTTCTACTTCCAATTGAACTTTTGAAGTCAAGTTACTCTTTGTCTTTGAAATGGAAATATTGAAAATAAAATTTTTTAGAGTTCAAATTTTTGGTTTATGTTTATATTCAACCTTACAGGCTATTAGGAACTTTGTGTATGAAAAAGAATAAATGAAACGATTTGGATATATGAAACTAAATCAACTCATTTTGATTTTTTTCTTACCTTTGAAAATATTTATAGACAAAGAAGTTTCAGTTGATCTAATAGATGAAAAGAAAAGAAAACAAATTACTATGTAGAAATGTGGATAGAAGATTGGGTCCTAGTTCTGTTTAGAAGGAGTCTCTAATCTGTATTCTGATAAAATAGGTTTTATGACTATGGACAAGTCACTTTACTTTTGTCTCATCTTTTTCATTCTTCAAATGCAAGTTAATGTTGGTCTGCCTCCCAGGGCTCTTTAAGGAGCATAAGTTTGTAATTCTATTGTTTAAGGAGCATCATTTAAAAAAATACAGAGAGATTTATTTCTACTCACATGCTCAACTTTACATCTCAAAGAGAGGTTGCTTTTTCCTCAAATTGCTCAGTCAGTTGGGATTACTGATTCCCAGTAACATTTCCTAACAGAGAACCTGACTTGTTAAGCCTTAAGAAATCAAGAAACTGTTGAGATTATTTTAATCTCCCTACTATGAACAAATAAGCAAAAGTATCTTGATTTACTGTATGGCTCTTTCCTTGTCATGCTTTTCTTTATATTTTCATCTCCAAAGGTACAAAAATCATTTGAAATATATTGCCTGCATAAATAAGAAAAGTGAGAAACTAGACAATTAATAATTTTTATTGAACATTTTGTTTTCTGTGCACATTAACACCCATGATGATGTTCATTTTTCTCTTTATTGTCCAGCTATCGAAAGATGGACATTTTACAACTTTCTGCCTGCCTTATGATGTCTTAGATATTTACAGTATAGGAAAGACTATAATTTTCTTTCAGTCAAAAACTGCTGTTATTCCCCACCTTAGAGAACAATATTGATGTTCAAACTGAACAATTCATGTTTTGTATCTAAGTAGTCTGAATAAAGTTTGCAACATATCACATAACATTAAGGCATTCATGAAAATATTTTGCAAGTTGGGAAATGCTTATGTTTACTTAATGATTTTTGTCTTAAATTCCAACCTCAACACATCACATGCCCTCCTTAATGCCCATCACCCAGTTACCGCATCCCCCCCAACCCACATCCCTTTCCACAATGCTCAGTTTGTTTCCCAGAGTCAAGAATCTCTCAGGCTTTGGCTCCCTCTCTGATTTCTTCCCATTTAGTTTTTCCTCCCTTCCCGTATGATCTTCTGCTCTATTTCTTATATTCCACATATGAGTGAAACTATATGATGGTTGTCTTTCTCTGATTGACTTATTTCACTTAGCATAATACCCTCCAGTTCCATCCATGTCTATGTAAATGGTAGGTATTCATCCTTTCTGATGGCTGAGTAATATTCCATTGTATGTATGAACCACATCTTTTTTTATCCATTCATCTGTCATTGAACACTACACCAAAAAACTAATGATGTACTCTATGTGGGCTAATTGAATTTAAATAAAAAAATTTTCCAACCTCAATATATTGAAATATAGAAATCACTCAAATTTTCCCTGTGTTGAGCTTGGCTTTATGCAAAAAGTTGTTTCAAAAGATGCAGTAAGGAAAACACTTCAGAAAAGGTGAGAGTTAAAAATTAGCTTTTAAAGGAAAAAATAAGCATATTTTAGTAATCTAAAATGTGTATTTTTAGCTATTTTAAAAGGGGATAATTGGCTACAAAGTCAACTAGATGAAATGTCCATTTTAAGGTAATGGATCCCAACTATAAAATATTAGAGCTGTTTCCTATGAATGAACCATATTGTTGTAATAAAAAAATCAATGGTCATATTCACTCAAAACATATTCTTGAATAAGCTTCATGCATAGTATGTAAGAAATGCACACATACCAATATTTAGTTCCCCTTCAAGGGTTGTATACCAACATGAGAAAGATATAAAAACAACTTAGTATAAAGAAAAACGATAGGAAAAACTAAATGCTGAGTAGAGATATAAGCAATGATTGAAATTTGAGGAAGATGAGTATACTTTTAATTAGGGTAAGCCTCAGTGAAGAGGGGTCCTGTGAGTTAACCCTTTGAAAAGTAATATTTTGACAGACAGAAAGGCTGGGTGTTATGTTCCACTTAGAAACAATAGATCTCAGAAGTATGTGAGTGCATGGAATATCTGGAGAATAAGTTAAATGTAAATGGTCACTGCAGATGAGTAAATTTAGATGCAGTGAGAGATAGCCACCAAGAAAGTAATCACAATAAAATCATGAGAAGTATTAAGCACCATCAAAGAAATTAAAATTTTATTCTTTAAAAGAAAGAGACAAATTAAAGGTTGTGATTCAATATGTATTTTAGAAAAATAATATAGTGACAGTTTGTATAAGTATTTAGGATAGTAAATCCAATGACAAATTTCAAAAGGATGAATAAGTATTAGAACATCAGAATAATTTTTGTATTAAATATTCTACATTTATTTTTTAACTTAAGAATATTTTCCATGTTGTGATGAGCACTGAGTGTTATATGTAAGTGATGAATCACTAAATTCAATTCCTAAACCAGTATCACATTATATGTTAACTAACTAGAATTTAAGTAAAAACTTCAAAGAGAATACTTATCAGTTCATAAATTTAATAGCTTAATGAAACTTTAAAAATCTATGTTTTAATTTAGGAGAATACGTTAAAGCATTTCTTGGGAAACTGAACATTGACATTAAAATATATAGAAGAAACAATAAAAAAAAAGCTAAGATAGCAATATTAAGTTGCTTTGGGTCATATCCATTACATTAAAAACAAAATACCATTACGACAAAATAAAGCCAGATTTATTGCAAAAAAAATACATGGTTTTAAAGCATTGGAGATCTGTTAAAGCAGAGAGGATTAAATGAAAGGGAAAGCCAGTCATTTCCTTGTCTAGGGTCATTTCTGGGTTCCAATCAAGCTGACAATTGAGCTTGCCCACGCAGAGCAATGTTACTGGGGGAAAGGAAACTGACTCTGGGTCTGCTGTGGGCTGAGCACAATATGGACAGTTTTGGATCCCTAAGCAAGGCCAAGTTTTTCCCATTATACATTTGCTGCAGTCTGGATCAGGGAATATGCAGGGCGCTTCTAGAAAGTGGACTTGGAATTTCCCATAGTCTCCCAAAATTAAGAAACAAAGTCCCACTTCAGGAATGGTGCCTGCCTCAAACACACATGGCCAGTCACCTCTTCAAAATACTTACCAAACTTTAAAGCAGTACAGTAAGCCAAAGAGCAAAGCTCAAAACCACAGAAGGAAGGATCAAATCTCTTCCAAACACTGCGTGAGGAATTAAAAATAGCCAGGCTCTTATTAAAAGCATGGGAAGGAAATGCCTGAGGTCAAGGAAGAACCAGAATCACACCGGGTTTAACTCCCAGATGCCTATATAGCCTGCCTAACAGAAGAAAAGAGAAGCCTGGCTTGTGTCTTGTTTTTGGCAATTGTGAATAAAATTGCTGTGAATATTTGTAAAGGTGTCTCTGTGTGGACACGATTTTTCACTTCTTTTGAAGAAACACCTAGGAATAAGATTAATGGTCTATGTAGTAAGTGTGAATCAAGCTTTCTAAGAAGTTCCAAATTGTTTTCCAAAATACTATACCACTTTGGATTATATTAGTGATACATGAACTGTCTAGCTGTTCTGCATCCTTGCCACACTTGATATTATCAGTCTTTTTTATGTTAGCCATTCTCATGGGTATATATTGGTTTTAGTTTGCATTTCTCTGATAACTGATGATGTTGGGTATGTTGTTATGCTGTTAGATGCCATTTTAAGATGTCTTCTACGAAGTGTATTTATAAAATTGTTGCCATTTTTTTTTTTTTTGGTTAGGTTATTTACCTTTTTATTGTTGAGTTGTAAGATTTTATATATTCTGGACACTATTACTTTATCAGACATGTGTGTAGCAAATATTGCTCCTCCCCATCTGTGGCCTGCTCTTTCATTTTCTTAACAGTGTTTCATAAAATCAGAAATTTAGAATTTTTGTTAACTCCAGTTTACTCATTTTTACGATGGCGGTTCATGCTTTTGGTGGCCTCTCTGAATAACATAAATAAGACATCCTTAGGAGTGTGAAAAGGCAATCCAAGTGCGAGAAAACACTTGGTGATACATCTTCCCAAAACAGAACTCATATTTAGAATATATGAAAGGCTTCTACTAATCAGTAAGAAAAAGACAAACCAATAGAAAGCATGATAAAAAATATGAACACTTTCTAAAAAGTGATAGCCAAATGGCCAATTGACACTTGAAGAGATGCTCAATTTCCTTAGTCATCAGGGAAATGCAAATTAAAACCACGATGGGATACCACTACATACTTCCCAGAATGGCTGAACTGCAAACAAAATAAATTAAAAAACAAACAAAAAATATACCTAGTGTTAGCAAGGATCTAAAGCATTTGGAACACTAATAAATTGCTGATGTAATATAAATTGATAAGAAGCCTTTAGAAAATCTTTGGCCACCATGTGCTAAGGCTGAGCACGTATAGACTCTGATTCATCAGTTTCTTGTAAATGTCCAACAGAAATATGTGGAGTTGAATGTTCATATAGTATTATTGAAAATGGCCCAAACTAAATATCCATCTATTATTCCAATATGGGAAAATGAAATGTGCTGCAATCACATAATAATGAAAATGAGCAATTTACAAATACATACAATTTGTATAAATCTCACAGATATAATGGTGATTGCAAGAGGCCAGGCACAAAGAGTATAGATGCTATGATTCTATTTACATCAGAATAAAAACAGGAAAGCTAATCTAAGTGGTTAGAAGTCAGGATAGTGTTAAACCTCACTCAGTGTGTGTGTGGCTGCTGTGAACATGGGCTAAGTGGCAGAAATGTAGCTAACATTATTACTGGTATAAAATTTGAGTTTATTTGTATACATATTTTTCAATAAAAAATAAAAATAACTTAAAATATTTCTTTGTGAAAAAAAAAAAAACAAGAGAAAAGACAAAGATCTTGAAACACTTACCCCATTGTGTATTTAGTCCCACTAATGTTAATCTTCTGTATTTAAATTTAATAACAATTCAATATTTAAATCAAAGAAATGATTAACATTCAAATAAATAGTGATGATGACTATTAAAGGACTTAAATATATAAATTCTTTTTTTTAGAAGATTCATTTATTTATTTGAGAGAGAGAGAGCACGAGCAGGAGGGGCAGAGGGAGAGTGAGAGAAAATCTCAAGCAGACTCACACCTGGGGCTCCATCTCATGACACTGAGATCAGAACCTGAACCAAAGCCCAGAGCCAGACACTTAATTGACTGTGTCACCCAGGTGCCCCTAAATATAAAAATTCTTTAAAATCTTAGCAAAATATATTTTATCTTAAAATACAATAGACTGATACTACTTATAAAAATTCTACATCTTAACCATTTCTCTTTTCTTGATCCAATTCTATTATTATCAGAAAAAATATAAATGAATAAATTTTTTTCTTACCATAATAATAGACAAAAAGAAACCTCTGGGATGTGAGAGTAAATCATATTTTATTACCTCTTCCTTCTCTCACTAATTTTTATACCATTTGTAATTAGGTGGGGGCAATTGCAAAGATAGTGTTACCATTTACCTGCCCAAAATAACATTCCATCTCCACTTTTAGCTTTGTCTTTTTAACTTTGCCTTATTTTACTTTACAGTACTTATTACAGCTTGGACTTATTCATTGTTTCTATTTATTTCCTTTGTTTATTGTCTGTTTACTGGGTCCTCAGAAACATACTACAATGTAAATTACATGAGTGCTGAAGCTTTGTTTTGTTCAATGTAGTATTTTAATATCAAAGAATAGTGCCTGTCATTAATGAGTGACTCAACAAATATTTGTTGAATGAAAGAATAAATATTAAAATATTAATCCAAAATAATAAATTGCAAACTTGAAGTTTTTCCCCTCTTTTGTCTTTTAGTGTTGTTCTAGTGGTGACAATTGTTATACGCAACTAATGAATCGTTGAACTCTACATCAAAAAGTAATGATGTAATAAAAAACAAAACAAAACAAAACAAAAACAAAAAACCCCACAAAAACTAATGATGTATTGGGGCACCTGGGTGGCTCAGTCGGTTAAGCATCTGCCTTCAGCTTGGGTCATGATCCCAGGGTCCTGGGATCAAACCCCATGTCGGGCTCTATAGTCAGCAAGAGCCTGCTTCTCCCTGTCCTGCCACTCCCCCTGCTTGTGCTTTCTCTCTCTGACAAATAAATAAAATATTAAAAAAAAAAACTAATGATGTATTATATGTTGGTTAACTGAACATAATAAAAAATAAAAAAAAATTAAGCAAATAAAACAAATGGAAAAAAATTATATTAAGATCTAATCTAACCTCTTACCAGAAAATGTAGTCAGAAGTTGTTCCCTAACTTAAAAAAAGCATAAAAATATAATTCATTTTTATTAAACAAGAATAGCTAATATTTTTCATCATTTGTATTTTGAAGTATGTATAGATTTTATTCTAACAATACCTTTGGTAAATTTAACATTACATCAGTGACTAGCTTTGATTAGAACATAAGTTCCAAAATGTGTTTGGTCTGCTTAATTCGGGGAAAAAAGTTTCTGGAATGATGTTTTGTCTTGTTCTGTCTGAAAAATAATTCTGCCTAGAGATTATTTGCTTGCATGCTGACCATAATAATGCTTTTCAGATTAGCTACTTTACTCCTGAAGTGAGAGAGTGCTAGACACTATGTTGTACTGTGTTTCATTGTGCTTATAGCAACTTGTATTTAATTGTTAAGAGTAAGGCAGGATAGCAGTAAGTCAAGAACTTTTTGTGTTGGAAAAGAAAATCAACCTTGGAATTTCACAAAAAGTGATACTTTTTAAGAACTTGATGTGATTAAAATAGATGATTGAATATAATTGGGGAATAAAGTGGGTGGTTGTATTAAATAATCTTTTGAATGTCATTGAAAAGTGAAAAGGCACTGATATTTTTTTAAAGATATGATTTTTGAGGACAGCAATAGAACTTGTGAGAATGCTGCTTAACCTTGCATTCAATAACTACTTTTGAAGATTTGCTACCCATTTGAAGAGGTCAGTCTATTATACAACATACCAATGAAAGAATAGAATAAAAAAATGCTTTGAAATGTGTTTGTGTGTATATACCATGACATAAATCGATCCAGTAAACTAAGCACAATGTTTGGATTCATCTATAACCATACCATAGTACAGTAATTGAGTCAGGTCAAAATCCATGTTCCTAAAGAAAAGATAAATCAATTTGCACTAAAACTATTTAGTCAGGGAATATGTAATATAATCTAGGAACATTAAAAAATAGTTGAAAGGATAATGTATTCATTCTAAATATTGAAATTTTTTTTATGTGCACAACAACATTCTCAAGACTGGCTGGATACCTGAGGACTTAGTATAGAAAGTTTTTATGATCACCAAAATGGTAGGTTTTCCCATCAGTTCTACCTGGAATTATATTCCAGGCTCTCTCTTACTAGGTTACTATAAGACTGAGACGTTCATAAAGTTTGTATTAAAATAGAAAGCAAACAAAAAACAAAACAAAACAAAAAAACCTTATGATTAACCAAGGGACAGGGATGTGGGCAAACATTAAGTTGAAATATATGGAAATTGCAAGTTTCTACCCCTTCCTCTGGATTTGGAGGCTGAATATCTTTGCCAGGAGATAACATCTCACCAATGGTTTAGTTGAGGATGCTAATTGGAAGAAGCTAAAAATATTAAGACATGGCACTTTGAGCTTCTTTCAAGAAAGTACTTGCCATCCAGCAGTAAGGAGTATATTTGCCTACCATTCCAGCTCATAGAAGCTTCAGGATCCTCTTCGGCCTTCCTGATGGCAGTAAGGTGTTTCTGGTTAGCCCACAGCCAATAACTGAGCATAATGGTGGTAAATGGGCCAGGCTCATTCAACCCACTGCAGGACCTCTCTCCAACTGGCAATCCTTACTGCTCCCAACTTGACTGGCCAAGATTTAGTCAGGGGTGTATGGAGATTCCCTCTGCCCAATCCTCTTTTTTCTTTCCCCATTCTTTTTGCAGGTATCAGACCTACAATATGGTCTGAAGACTTGCCTTATTAATCCTACTTCCTCTCACTTTTATTTTTCTTAGGCATTTCCTCTCCCAACAAACCTCTTGTACTCTTCATCCCATCATCCTTTTTTGGTTTATATATATATATGTTTATTATATACATATATGTATGTATGTGTATGTATATATATTTGCATTCATATAATTTTCTTTAAGACCATTGCATATTCTGTTGGGTAATTATGTCAAAATTTTGATTCCCTGAAAGCTCTAGCCTTTTTGCCTTGCCCACAAGGCTCAGGACGGCCACAGTATATGTGTATTTTGATTGTAAACTTCCAGAGAGTGACGAAATAATCTACCTGATGGATTGTGCTACAGCATACATACCACATCTAGCCTAGATCAGTGATTATCTTTCTGGCATCATAGCAGAATCATTTGGGTAATGTTTAAAAAAGATTGATGCCAAAACCCCACTCTAAAGGTTCTTATATAATTTGGTTCAGGGTGGAGCCAGGGCTGAGAAGCCATGACATAAACTCAATGTTGAGAAATTACACCTCTTACCCTTTGTCTGTAAAGTCTGCATTCTGATCCTCCTCTTTGAATTTCACCATCCTTTATCAAGAAGACACAAGAAAGGACAAACAGAGAAGGAAGCATTTGCTTCAATCTCTGCCCATTTAAACTGCCCCTAATAAAAGCTCCACATTCTAGAACTAAGGCTCAATTTTAGTATTTTGAATTTGCATATTCTTGACCTGTATCAGAACTAATTAATGAGGACTATGAACTCCTCCAATGGTGGGACTATGCCATTAATACTGGTGATCGGAAGGCAGGAACTGTAATTCAGCCTTTGGAAAAAATTATTTCTCTACATCAGCATGGATTTTTCTTATTATTAAACAGCAAGAAAAGCAACTCTTTGTTCTTTTACATCATTCACTATGTTATACATAATTCTCAATCTTTCCTTTTATTTGGTTTTGTTTTCTATTTTTAGTTTGTACCTGTGTTTCATAAGTTATCTCAAGCACTTTTAATTAAGCAAATAGCAAATTAAAAGACAAGGTGTAACTGCCAGCACAAATCAAGATGACCTAACCCTCAGAATCTCCATTTAAGCCATCATTTCCTGGGAAGACCTTCCTAGGTTTGTCTACTACATGTACTCATCAATATCTGCACATTTACAGATCCACCAACACCACAGTGCTTGTGTAGTTTAATTAAAGGGAAGAACTCTGTCTTAGTGTGTAAAAGCTATTCATAATATTGGATGATAATGGGATATTTATTAGCAAATCAACAGTTAAAAATTATTTGCCACTTACTCTTTCTTCAAATTTATATGGTATAATTTGCATGCCAATTTTTGTATTAATAACAAGAGTTGACAAATTGCTATTAGAATACAGAGGTTATAGTGATGTTTCTTTTTTATTAATTCAATTTTATTAAACAATAATACATTGAGAAGGAATAATTTATAAGAGAATGAAACAAGCATTTTTATAAAACATACTGTCACTGCAATTTTTGCCTAGTTTTGATGTAATGAAACATAGCATGAACATAAATATGAAAAACAAATTTCAGAGGAAATAAACATCTACCTCTAGCTTTTACATTTCATTTGGGTGGATTAGTTGTATATGCCATATAAACAGATACAGTGTTGCCTGTCTCTAGAGATTCGATATGGTTTTCCTACAATTTATTTTTCATTAACAGAAATACCAACTGCACAGATTTAATTGGCCCATTATTGAGTTAAAATAAGTAATATTTTTGTAAAATGTTACAAGTATTTTCTTTCACCTAATGAATAAAAATACTGCTGACATATTGGTAGCTAAATTCATTTGGCTTAGTATACCATCTGCTGTGTAAGCAGTAATTTGTACTATGATGTCTAAGTTTAGGTGTAGGATGAAAGTCACAAAAGGGGACAGAGAATGGGCTTAATTCAGAATACGGTTGTTCGATTTTTAGCTTGAACAGTTTTTTTTTTTTTAATTTTAATTAACTATCCTCTTTAAAAACTGGAAGATTTCACACAAAATAATCCAGAATCTAGCTTTTCTTAAAAAAGTAAAAGATTTCCAAATGCTACTCCCACATTCACTCAAGGAAGCACGGTGGAGCCACGCATACCTAATTATTTTTTTTCCAAAATAATAAGACAAGTCATTCTACATGCTAAAGAAACAGGAAAGATTCATAGAGCGACCAGATGTCTGCTTAAGATAAAATCTTTCCTCATGGATATTACCAGTGGCAAAGAAGCTGCCACTTTTAACAGAAAGATTTTACTTTCCTGAAAAAAATTTTGTTTGGATGCCTTAAGTCATATATTTTATCATGTCTTCTTTATTTCTCTGGCAGCTAGGAAACTCAAAGCCAACACAAACTCCTAAAGTTTTCCCTAAATCTACTCCTCAAAACCTTTCCTAAACCAGTAAATGGAACGTATTTGCCTCTAGCTGCTTAAAGCAACAAGCTCAAGGTCATTTTGAATGCTCTTTTTCTGTCAGGATTACGTTTTAAACTAAAATGTCACCTCACTGGCCTCTCTGTTGTTAAAGAATGGATACTGAGCAGAAGTCTTGTACTTCCTGGTAGGAAAAGCAATCCAGTGTAGAGGATGAAGTCTGGGGAGTGGAAATGGGATAGGCCTTTTAAAGCCACAAAGGTCTCTCTGTCTCATTTCTGATAGCCACATCTTTTGAGTGTCACTGATTGCTGGTGATATCTGGACTTATTGATTAGGTACTGTATAAAGGCTGGCCTGGCTGACTGGTTTCTGCTGCATCACAAATCACCTCGCTTAGAATTACAGCTTTCCACCTGCTTTTGCCGCACTGATGAGGTGCCCAATTCAGGGTGATTGTATCTGATTGTCATTTTAACCAAAGTGAGATCTATACTACAGTCAATAGGCTAGAGAGCCATGTAAATATCAATGTAAAAAACCCATGGAGTCTTCCCTTCTATCCCTCACCCTCATTATCCACATACATGTGAAGTGCTTCATATACTCTTTACAGAATTTCTTTAATATACATTTTACTTAACTTTTTGTTTGTCTCTTCCATTAGAATGTAAGCTCCATTGTAGAAGTTTATCATTTCTTTTTCACTGCTATATCCTCAGCACCTAGAAACAGAGTCTACTTAATAGTAAACATCCAAGAAATACATAATAAATCATTAAATGTAATCCTTTCCTAGCAAATGTACCTTCATGTTACATTGTGTTGAAGTAGAACAGTGTAAATTGCTTAATGGTAATAAAAAGAATAAAAGTGGGGGACCGGGGTGGCTCAGTGGGTTAAACATCTGACTCTTGATTTCAGCTCAGGTCATGATCCCAGAGTCATGAGATCGAGCCCCATGTTGGGCTCCACGCTCAGCGAGGAGTCTGCTTGACATTCTCTCCGTCCCTCCCTCAGCCCTTCCCCTGATCATGTGTGCTCTCTCTCTCTCTCTAAAAATAAATAAGATCTTTAAAAAAAATAAACTAAAAAAGAACAACAATTTTTAAATGCCTGCAAATTTTTACACATTAAAAGCAAGCAGTGGTACGACATTAGCTGCTGTGGAAGGCAGGGTAATGGCCCTACCTAAATATCCACGTCCAAATCCCTGGAACTTGTGACTATATTTCCTTACATGGCAAAGGAGGAATTTAAGTTGCAGATGGGGTTAAGGCTGTGAATCACCTGACCTTAAAAAAAAGTGATTATTTGGGATTTGGGGGGAGAGTGGTAGGTCCAGTGTAATCACAAGGATCCTTACAAGTGGAACAGGAAGGCAGAAGAGGAAGTCAGAGTGATACGATGTAAGAAGGACTGTGCTTACAGTTGCTGGCTTTGAAGACAGAGGAAGAGGCCATGATCAAAGGAATGCAGGCAGCCACTTGAAGCTGGAAGAAAACGAGGACACAGATTCTCTCCTGAGACTCCTGAAAGGAATGTAGCCTTGTAGACATCTTCTTATGAGCCCAATGGAACTCATGTCAGACTACTGACTTACAGAATTATAAGATAAGAACCTTATTTTGTTTTAAACCAAGTTGGTTGTAGCTTGTTACAGCAGTAATGGAAAACTAATACAGTTACTTTAAACCTTTTAGTTGTTGTCTCTCTACTGATCAGATAAAAGGACTGTTATTTATGTATTTTTCATTAAAAGGAAATGCTGGCCCTTGCTTTGCCATTCAAGGGGCTGGAGTACTCCTCTAAGTCATTAGATTACAGAACCAAAGTTTATTATTATTATTAGCTTTGAGTTAGGTGACACACTGTGCATCTTTTTAGAATGCCTAAACAAAATCAGAGTTTTGGATGATTATGTCATTAGAACATAACTACAGTATAACTGTAACAGAAAAAATACTGTATAATTAAAACAAAATTTGAAAGAAACAAAACTTCCATTTTCTATTGGGCTATCTTAGAGCTGCCATTGTGTTTTTCTAGGAACACTGACTATTGTTTTTTTGTTCTCAGAAACTATTTCATGGATAGTTCTTTGAATCATCTTTTTATATCTATAAAATATGGCAAGGTATCTTTAAAACTGATATAGAATATTATATGCTTCAAGGCAAAAGAAAACTTTTTAATGTGTTTACATGACCTCCTTTCCCTCCTAATGTCCATCTGTGACTATATTTTACAAGTGTTTTTCTTTCCTTAGTTTAGTACTGCAGTGTTCTAAATTCATAGAGGAAATTTTAAAAGCAAAACAAAACAGCAACAGCAACAACAATAGAAATACACAAAAAACCTTGTTAAACTGAAGCTTCAGATTGGTTTATGGAAATACCACAAGTCTAGAACATAGGTTTGTGATTACGCCTTTAGTAGGCTGTTCTTCCTTTAAAAGTATCTTAGGACTAATTTTGACTACATAGATATAGATTTTACTTACAGATCATTTGTGGTAGCTCTGTGCTTGTCCCTAAAGGTGTCTGGAACCATAAAATTGCTTCTTGGGCAAAACAGCAATGAAGTTTTTGAGCTAATGATTTGTGATTTGCTAAGTTAAAAATTCCTCTAGAAGTGTTCGGTACTAGACTGTCTAAATTGTTTATTAGAAATGTATAGCATGATGGTCTAAACCTAATTTTTGTGGTCATATAGCCTTGCCTGGCTCAGTAGTCAGTGTAGTATCAATGACCTCTCAGTAAACACTTTCTTGGGTTTCCCTGAGACTAAGACCTCTTGCACTTATCTTGGTGATTATGGTCTAGAGATGAAGCTTATCCCATGTGACTGAGCAAGGACTCTGGAAGATATACTTGGGTGCCTTGGACCCACCTAATGCATTCTTTCCTTTATATTGTATTCCTTGTCTTTATTAAAGCTTTATGTTTGTATGCTCTGTGGCATCTCGTGAGTCTTTTAATTACCTGACCCTCTGTAGTTGTAATATCTGACTTTGTTAAAAAAAAAAAAAAACACAAAACTCTAAGAATCAGCTGGTCTGAGAACTATGACCTTGGCAAGATTGTTTGGCTTCTTCAAGTACCAAGATTTTTGCTTTTTAAAAAATCATTTTCAGTATTTTCCTAAACCTTGATAGCTATATTAAACACATTTGAAATTCTTCCAAATAAGTGTTCATGTAATGAATGTTTTCCCTCTAATTATAAAAAAAATAAATTTAGAAAATGTTTACCTTCTGTATTTTCCCCATTGGCAAGGTCAATGCTCTAAAAGCAGCCAAAGTTAACAAACACAGTCAGGGCAGCTACAAATGCTAGAACCTGAAACAATTCACAAAAGCCAACAGAAGAATAATCAGCATAATATTCCAGAATAGAATTCAACTGGCAGAACACTTGCCACAACTTGGACTCTGAAGCTCTATTTATTTATTCCATGTAATCATACCACATGAAGAAATAAAGGCATTACCATCCCCACAAAGTTCTCCATCTTGCATGATTAGGGCATCTCCTAAAGTCTCAAAAACCCAGTCATTGTTGTGTATCTGAACACATCTCACATTCTACTTCCTTTCCTTCCTCTCTGATCTAGTCACAAGAGTTTAAATCTTTATCACCTATGTGTCTCCAAGTTTCATGCCAACTGACATATGTTAATCTGATGACCTCAAATGGTTTTCCAGTTTTATTGGTTCTATATATTGTATTTATTTCTGATTGAATCAAGAAAGCACATGAACATGGTCAAAAAGGCTAAAAAGTCAAGTTAGATTAATAGCTTTACAAAGTACAACAGCCAGACACTGACTCATCCTTCTTTACCCATGATTCTTACTACATCAAGACAATTACTTTCAACTCCTTCTAGCTGTTCCTCCTGGCTTTTACTTTCATTCTAAGTGACACGTTTATACAAATATTTCTTGAATTTTTTTACTTTTATATATTTGTTACAGGCTCCCAAGAAATTAGCTCTCTTATTGCCTTAACTCCCCCACACTCTAATGCACACATTTCCTTCTGCCATTTCACTCATCCTACCAATGTAATTAGAACATGATTTTGCTTAATTAAATATATAGTACCTACCTTTGACTACATAAACTTTTTCACAGCTGAGCTGCTAAAGAACTGTAATTATCTGTAAGGGAGGATTAGTGAAACAAAAGGGTGACTAAGGCAGAAACCAGCTAGGTGTTTTCCAATTCCATTTCTCTTTTCTTCCTGGGCACATGGCAAGACTACATCTCCCACCCTCTCTTTAGTTGGGTGAATTGATGTGACTGGGTTCAAGAGAAAGGTATGGGATAAAAGTGATATAAACCACTCTACAGCTGCCCACCTACAATTCTTCATGTTCTTTTCCTTTGATACAAGCTTAAGATATATAAACATAGAAATTTTATATATTATATGTATAACGAAGAATTACTCAGCCACAAAAAAGAATGAAATCTTGCTATCTGTTGCAACTTAGATGGACCGTAAGGGCATTATGCTAAGTGAAATAAGATAGAGAAAGATATATAATGTATGATCTTACTTATACGTGAAATTTAAAAAACACACAAATAAACAAAAAGCAAGCTCATAGATAGACCAAATTTGTGGTTGCCAGAGACAGGGGTTGGGGAGGAGTGGCAAAATGGGTGAAGGGAGTCAAAAGGCACAAAATTTCAGTTATAAAAAATAAGTCAAGGGGATAGATTGTTCAGCATATTTATTATTATAGTTAATAATAATATTGCATATTTGAAAGTTGCTAAGAGAATAAAAAAAGTTCTCAACACAAGAAAAAATATAACTAGGTATGAGGATAGATGCTAACTAGACTTATTGTGGTGATAATTTTGCAATATATACAAATATCAAATTATTATTTTAAACACCTGAAACTAACATAATGTTGTATGTCAACTATACCTCAATTAAAAAACAAGAAATAAAACATATTTCCAGACAATTTTTATTGTAATTACTTATCTCAGAATTTTATTTGTCCTAAGAGAGTAGAAGACCAGGAGTAGGTAGTGATCCTAAAAATCAGTGCAATACCTAACCTATTTTTCCTCCTGAAATTCTATATTGGGAAAGCAGAGTTACTTTCTTCTGAAAGTGAATCTGGGGACAATGTATTAAAATGGTTTTCTTGGCATTCACAAAGCTGGGAACAGAATTTCAGTGGGAATCAAGCTGTTCTCTAAACACAGCCAAGAAAGAAAATTTGAAAAGGGGTCAGGGGTATGCAAGGTGATATTTTATTGGGTCAGAATTCATATTATGACCATATACACTCATAGCTGAGCAATCCCAGTTCCTGTGCATCAATAATAATGTTTCCAGAACTTTACAGACTGCTTTACAGAGTGCTTTCTCATGTATTGCTCATTTGACCCACCTGATAAAACTGTAAGATAGGCATATTTCATGATCATTTTAAAGATAAACTTTTTATTGATGTGTAATATACATAGATAAAATGCACATATATAGAGCTCGAAGGCTTTTCACAACATGAAAACATCCACATAACCATCGCTCAGGATGAGACTAGTAACACTGACTACATAATAGAAGCCATCATCATGTCCTTCCTAATCACTCTCCTTCCCCAAATACAACAACTGTCTGACTTTGACACCACGGCTTATTTTGTCTGGTTTTAAATTTTATTTAGGTTGAATCATGACATTTGTACTCTTTTGTATCTTACTCTTCCACTCCAAATTCGTGTATGTTCTTTTGTGTAGCTGTATAGTTTACTCTAAATATAAGATAGTATTCTGTTTTATAAATATACTGTTTTATAAATATACCGTATATATTTATAAAATATATACCATGTATATATTTATCCATTTTTCATTTGATGCACATTTAGATTGTTTCAGGTTTTATCTATTATGAACAGTGTTTCTGTGAACTACTACATGCATTTTGTTGAATACATGGGTAAATTTTTTTAAGTTTAGACTGGGTCTTGCCCAGTCTAGTGCATGTAAATATTCGTATTTAGTAGATCCTGCCACAAAGGTTTCCGTAGTGATTGTATTAATATATACTGACACCAGCAGCATATGAGATTCCAGTTGCTTCATACTCACACTAACACTTGTCAAAATTTTTATTTTTAGTCATTTGGTTTGTTTTTAGTGATGCCTCATTTTGTTTTTAATTTGAGTTTGTCTAATAACTAATGAGATTTTCAGCTATTAAGATATAAGCCATTTTGGGATGCCTCGGTGGCTCAGATTCTTAAGCCACGGACTCTTGGTCTTGGCTTAGGTCATGATCTCAGGGTCATAAGATCAAGCCCCACATCTGGCTCCTTGCTCTGCATGGAGTCTGCTTGTCCCTCTCCCTCTATTCCTCCCCCATTCTCCTGTTCTCTTTCTCTCTCATAAATAAATAAAATCTTAAAAAAAAAAAGAAGCCATTTTGATTATTTATTTTGGAGATGCCTGTTGAAGTCTTTTGCTTTGCTCTTTTTTTTCCCCACTGTATCAAATGTTTCATTGTTAAATGAATTTTAGGAATTCTGTGTATAGACGTTGTTTGTCAGAAATGCATATGTCTGTGGTGTGCCCTTTACTCTCTTAGTTATGCCCTTTCATAAACACGCACTCTTGGGGCACCTGGGTGGCTTAGTTGGTTAAACGTCTGCCTTCCGTTCAGGTCATGATCCCAGGATCCTGGAATTGAGCCCCCCATGGAATCAGTGCTTCTCCCTCTCACTCGGTCATTCCCCCTGCTTGTGCTCTCTCTTAGTCTCTCCTCTCTCTCAAATAAATAAATAAAATCTTAAAAGAAAAAAAAAATTCTTTTTTTTTTAAGATTTTATTTATTTATTTATTTGACAGAGAGAGACACAGCGAAAGAGGGAACACAAACAGGGCGAGTGGGACAGGGAGAAGCAGGCTCCCTGCCGAGCATGGAGCCCGATGCGGGGCTCGATCCCAGGACTCTGGGATCATGACCTGAGGCGAAGGCAGATGCTTAACGACTGAGCCACCCACGTGCCCCCAAAACGCACATTCTTAATTTTAATGTAGTTCTATTTATTACCTTCTTTCCGTTCAGGTAATGCTTTTTATGTTCTGTTTAAAAAAGTTTTACTTTTTCCCAAGGTAATTAAGATTTTATCATTTTTTCCTCAAAAGTTTTGTTTTACTTATCACATTTAGCCAACATTCAAGCTGGAATTACTTTTTATGATGGTGTGAGGTTGAGTTTAACATTGTTTTTTTTTTTTTTTTTTTAAGATTTTATTTATTTATTTGACAGAGAGAGACACAGAGAGGGAACACAAGCAGTGGGAGAGGGAGAGGGAGAAGCAGGCTTCCCACGGAGCAGGGAGCCCGATGAGGGGCTCGATCCCAGGACCCTGGGATCATGACCTGAGCGGAAGGCAGACGCTTAACGACTGAGCCACCCAGGCGCCCCTTAACATTCATTTTTATTCTATATGGTTATCCAACAGATCTAGTATCATTTGTTGAAAAAGAGTATCGTTTTCCAATGCATTGCAATGTTGCCTTTGCCATAACTCACCTAATCATGACATAAGCATCTGTTTCTGGATGTGCTATTTATTCCATTTGCCATTGTTTTATGTTCTACTACCATACGGCCTTACTTATCAAACTTTTAATAAGTAGTATTATCTAATAATCAAAATCTTTCTTAGTTAATTTTTTCAATATTAGCTTGGCTACTTGCACTTCCGTTTCCATTTTATAATTAGCTTGCTAATTTCCCCCAGGAAATTGCTGAGATTTTGTTTGTTCTTATGTTTAATCTATGCAACAATTTGTGAAAAACTGATGCCTTAATGCTATTGAGTCTTCCAATCTAAGAACGTGGTGTATCTTTCCATTTATTTTGATATTCTTTAATTTCTCTCAATAATTCATATTGTTTTCAGAGTAGAAATCTTGAGCATCATTTATTAGAATTATTCCCATATTTTTGGTGCTATTTTGAAATTTACTATTTAAAATATTTTATGTACTTAATTTTTAAGGTATATATAAATAAAATTGATTTTTGTTTACTGATTTTGTATCATATATATTATATGTTTAATATTAATAGCCATTCTGTTTAGATTCAAAACCCAAAAGATTATACAGAGATACTATTAAAATAAATATTAAAACATACGATAGTCACTAGATCTATAGTCAAAATATGTATTAGTATTACAGTTTTAGATTATTTTAAATATTTTAACATGTTAGTCATTATAATATGGTGTTTCCCATCTTATTAAATACTTTAAATATGATTTTTTATGACTTCATAGTATTCTGTTAAGCAGTGGTATCATTATATAACAGTTCTCATATTCATAGAAATTTAGATTTTTTTTCATTTTTTTGTTATTTTTTCTCCAATCAGCATATTTATATTATTTTTAAAATTATTTTATTTTATTTTAATTCCAGTATGGTTAATATATATTTTTAAAATCACGCATTGTTTCCTTAAGATCATGATAGAAAATTAGAATTACTGGACCAAATTGAGTAACTTCTTAAAGGCTCTTGAAGTCTCAAGAAGATAAAGTATTTTTACTTCCATTTAAAGAAGAATAAACTGAGTCTTGGGGCGGGTAGGTGATGCCAAAAATCAAAATCTAGTCACTGTCAGAGGAGACATTAGAGCATATTTCACTGAGCAATCCTCTATAATTTGGTGCCTTATTACCTAGGCAATTTTATGTGATTTCATTATTATAAGAAATAAGTTCATTCAGTAGAAATATTGTATACATCAGAGTGAAAGTAAAATCAAAAAGAAAAACATAATGTGTTGTCACATTAAATTACTGATGTTATTTTTTCAGGAGAGTAGGGAGAATGAATCTTAAAAAGGAATTACCTGCTTTGTCTCCCAGTTCCCTTTCAGACACTTTCAAATGTATTAATATCTTCCTAACTATATCAATGTTATTTAAAAAATTCAGACAATGAACTTGAATTATCTGCAGGTGGGAAGTCATTTACTAAAACCAGAAAAGAAGTATGAATCCTGAGGGATGCTATGACCCACTAGCAGCAGGACACAGACCTACATTGAATAATAATTTAGAACTATTACTAAGATAATTAGAAAGCCAACCTGCTGCCAGAAGGGTTAGAACTTAGCTTCTCAATTTATTAAAAAGCAGATCTTGATTTGTGAATGAAAAGAACCCAAAGTTCACTAATACCATAACCCCAACATCTGCATGCCATAAAAAAATAATGATTTAGTATAAATTAATTTCAATTTTTCAGGTAGTGCAGATTTTATCAGACAATTATACCATTGACATTCATTTTCCTATTGTATTACTTACAACTTAAAGTTAAATGTTTCTTGATATCTGTTCAACAGCAGATACTCAGGAAAAATATTTTAGGAAGATTTTTCTCACTTTTATCTTTTTTTTTTTTTTTAAGATTTTATTTATTTATTTGACAGAGACAGAGATAGCGAGAGCAGGAACACAAGCCCCGGGAGTGGGAGAGGGAGAGCAGGCTTCCCGCTGAGGAGGGAACCCAATGTGGGACTCGATCCCAGGACCCTGGGATCATGACCTGAGCTGAAGGCAGACACTTAACGACTGAGCCACCCAGGCGCCCAGATTTTTCTCACTTTTAATGAGAAAGAGTTTTTATACGCAATATATATTTCCAATTTTCATCACGCTTCATTGATAAGAGCATAGTGAAAATCTGAACAAAGTCACTGTATCGGATAAGAACTACCACTGCAACAATGCTGAGACACCAAGACTTCCCAATCCATTTAGAGATAAATAAGGACAATTTTTTCTCTGTATTTCAGTCTACTTTCTTCCCCAAACTGATTCTGTTTCTACAAGCAGAGCTTCTCTAAGAAGCAACCAACTGTTTGCCATTGGCTAACCTAACATGGAGAAAAAGGGGGCCTGATGATGATCAACAATGGCCTCTCCCACATGTCTATTCATCTGCCTCTCTTGTATACACTTTGTCATAGATCTAGCAATTTGCATTCCCAGCTCTGTTCGTAGTGATGAAGAGATATAAATAGCAAAATAGAGCTGAAACATTTGTCTGTTCCTTCTTTGGACCAATATTATTATCAAAACTGATGTTTGAATAAACATTCTTTTTATTTTTTAATTTATTTTTAATTTTTTTAATTTTTTATATAAAAATCAATTGTATTTCTTTTTTTTTTTTTACAAAATAACCACTTTATTTTTTTTCTTTTTAAAATTTTTTTTATTTTTATGTTCAATTAGCCAGCATATAGTACATTAGTTTTTGATGTAGTGTTCAACGATTCATTAGTTGCGTATAACACCCAAGGCTCTCTTTTTAAAGAAAATTTTATTATTGAAGTATAATTGACTGAATAAACACACTTAATTCCCTTGAAAATGGTTTGTAGGTGTTGTTATTCTTCAACTGTATCATTTGCACTTATAATAAGAGAAACAATGAAGTTAGGTGAGAAATCTGAGTCAGTAATCAAAATACCCAGTTAAATTCAAGCTTTGACATTGTACTCTCTAACCTTGGACAAGAAGTTAATGTCTTGGGAAATTATGTTTCTCTTTTTACAAATGGAACATTTGAATTAGGGGGTCACTAAATTTCCTTCCAACTCTAATATTCTATGATGAAAGGGTAGGGAACAAGGATAATAAAAAATACTTTACCAAAAATCATCTTTTAGATGCTCTGAAACTTCATTTGTCTCAGAAATAATTTGATCTCTTTGGAAACTTTAAGCCATACTCCAAATACAGAAGTAACTTGATTAATAATTCTTTCAGGCTTAAAGATAATATTAATGACCACAGACTATCACAGACATTGGCTGACTGATCATTGGATACTTCACATTATACAAAGTTCCTCTTGACATTCCCATAATATAAATTATTTTCTTAGCTGATGAATTTTAAAGCCACTCACCAAAAGAGCAAGAGTTAAAGGAGTATTACATATTGGCATCATACAGATATTAATAGCAACAGTTTAATTCTAAAACACCCTGTGCCATCCATTGTATTTTGCATTTTGATATTTATGCTTTCATTCTCAGGACAACACTCAAAAAAGACTCACCCTCAATTTACCAATTGGAAAATTGAGTTTCATGATTTTCTTTAAAGATTTTATTTATTTATTTGAGAGAGACAGATATAGCGACATAAATAGCAGGAGCAGGAAGGAGAGGGAGAAGCAGGGAGGAAAGGGAGAAGCAGGCTCCCCGCTGAACAAGGGCTCGATCCCAGGACCCAGAGATCATTACCTGAGCCAAAAGCAGATGCTTAACCAACAGAGTCACCCAGGTGCCCTGAGTTTCATGACTTTCTGAATAACTGGCCCATGGCCATATGGCTTATAGGAGAAAAAACTATGCAATCCAGAAAATCTGTGCAATCTAAAGCCTATGATTGATCCACAAACCATCTTGATAGTATCTTCTTGCTCCACCCATTTTCTGACAGTAACTGTTACCTGAAATTCATGTTAGGAAATGGAGTAGGATGTGTGCCTTATTGCAACTTCTGAATCATCTTGAAACTTATAATATGTTGTAATAAACACCTACCATAAAATTATTTCTGATATAAAATTGAGTTGAAACTTCTCTTTTACTCTTACCTACATGCTATGTTATGCACATGACCTTCTCTTTCAACATGCATATACAAATATCATTAACACACAGGAACAAGGCTTTTCTAATGACATGTAGCATGGGCCAGAATAAAAGGTTGATCTATGAAGTTTTCATGTGCAATATAACATTTCAAGGAAATATATAGCTTACAAAAGGCTTATTTGGGCTGTGCATATCCTAACTTTGGTGCTATATATTTATTGTTCTCTGCCTAAATAATCCTGCATTAGAAAAAAAAGCAGTTATAGCTTTATCCTGTCCAATTCTGAATCTCACTTCCCCACATTCAAGCTCAAAGGATACCCTAACTAGAAAAATCTTCAGTTTTTCTGTTCAAATGACATTTTCTACTCTTGACTGGAACTGGATGTAATGAGACAGTGTCTTCAGTACTGACCCAAATCAATAAAAAAATAAGACACAAAAAACAAAAACAGAATTGATCCAACATTTTTTTTTATTGATCCAACAGGTAATTTCAGATTACTAGTAGAGCATAAAAGAGAACTGCAGGCAACATATTTTACCTCAGTGAATTTATTCCAATTCTGAGCCCAATTTCTATTCCACTATTTTTCCGGGATAACAAACTCTGAGTTATGAGTATGTCACAATAGCTAGTGAAAACATTTCCTGTCCTTAGTAACTTAGGAAAAAGAAAAAACAGTTTAGAAATTATCTCAAATTCCACCTTCTAAAGAAATTTGTGTTGCTTTAGGCATTATTTTGTCATTTGGAAGACAAAAGCTCATAGATCTAGACAGTTACATTTGGTGGGAGAATTTAGTTCAGCATATAAAAAAGATTCACACATATAATTAGCTTTATTATTTGTTGTTTTATTGTTTGTTTATAAGATTTATGTATGCTTATATAATCATTTGCTTATACTTTGTATCACTTATACTTCTAATGTCACATATTTAGAATCTTAAGCAATATCATTTAATTGTAATGATATAAGGCAACTTCACTTTGCTTATCAAATTAAGCAATGATGACAGTATATTTCTCTCAAAATGTAACAACAAATTGTTGCATTATTTGTAAGAACATAAAATGCATTGTTAATATATTTAACTGTGTTTATATATGTGCCTTTTTTATCTATTAAAAAGGGTAAAACTCCAACAAGAGTAAAAATATTATCCCCAAATGATAGTATAATAAAATGAAATGTGGAAGAGAAATATTTAATGGGAATTAGGTGAACATAAACAATAAAAGATGGCATATAATAACTATAGCATGGATTATCAAACTATTAAAATAATTCTCTGTACATTTTATGTTCAGTCTGTTGCATGTTGAACATTTAAGATAAATTTTTAAAGATAATGACCATGTTGGAGAAAAAAAATCTACATTCAAATCCATTTATAGTCTTCTATATTCACCTCTCCAAATGAAGTGGATACAATTAATACAATCTCATATTATACAGGAGGAAGTCACTCCAAGATCAAAGAATAAAAGCTAATATTAATTATTATTGACGTATTATAGCAATTTAAATCTTCAGGAGCTTCAGTTCATTTTACACAAATGATCATTCATAAATGATCATTTGTGTCCATGTCCATAGGTGACCAATTCTAATTATGAAATGTAATTCTATAGTACAACCAATTCTTCTATTTTGTTCCTATGTTTTGGGCTAAAAGCATTAATAATTACACAATGCTATTCAATGTTTTCATTTATATGAATTCAAAGCAGTAAATAAGTTGCACAAACCTAGGCAAGTATTTAATTAATTACTATCTTTTTGTCAGTTTAATTTTTTAAATATATCAGGCTACTTTTGTTTTTCTTTTTAAACTCCTTGTTGCATTAGAAGCTGGAAAAAATAATTTTCAGTTGGCTTTTGAAAACACACAGCTTTATGAAATATTTATCTTGTTCATTGAATTGCATACTTATGTACAAATTTTTGTGTGTACATTTTACTTATTAAAAGGTAAAAATGCATCTGTGTTATTGTGATTTATAATAAGAAATATATATTTGGTCTTTGTCCATTCTACCTGGCATAGGGCTCCTAAAACTTTGGAATTTCCTAAATGATGAGGGTAGTAAAGGTGTTTTTTATGTTATGTTAATAAAGTGACTTTTGGAAAGCAACTAAGAATGGGGGAGGATTACCCAGAGACCTAGTCATGCAATTAGGGGGTTGGAACTTTCAGTCTAACCCCTGACCTCCAGGGAGAAGAGTGGGGTTAGAGGTTGAGTTCAACCAGCAATGGCCAATAATTTAATCTCTCTGTGCCTAGGTAATGAAGTCTCCATAAAAACACGAAAGGACTGGGTTTGGAGAGCTGCTGGGTTGGTGGATGTGTGGAGACTGGGGATTTTGGAGTGCTTGGAGAGGGCATGGAAGCTCCAGACCCCTAACCCCATACCTTGTCCTATGCATCTATCCCATCTGGCCATTCCTGAGTTAATATCCTTTATAATAAACCAGTGACCTAGGCAACTAAATTGTTTCTATGAGTTCTGTGAGCTACATTAGCAAATTAAATGAATCCAAGGAAGGGGTTGTTGGAACCTCTAATCTATAGCTGGTCTGTTAGAAGCACAGCTGACAACCTGGTCTTGCTCTTGGTGTCTGAAGGTGGCGGTGGAGGTAGTGCCATAAAACTATCCAGGCAGACAGTATCAGAATTGAGTTGAATCATAAGACAACCAGCTGGTGTTGGAGAGTTGTTTGTTGGTGGGGGACCTCCTTCCCCCGACACTGGAACTGGGGTGCAGGAACCTTCAGCATTCTTGACTTTTAATACAAATATATCTGCATATTAAGATCATCTGTACATTTGTATTTTATTTTTGTATAATTTCATGGATTACAGCCTGAAAACCCTGATTCAGAAGGTCTGGATTATCTGAAATTCTATTTTTTAAAATTCTTTTTAACAAGATCTCCAGGTGACTTTGTTCTGGCCACCCACCAGATTTGAAATAACTCTTGTATACAGGGATGAAGCACAGAAAGAAACCTACATATGTATATGCCACGAGGTTCAGTGATTAATATAGATAATTTTCATTACAGTTTATCATTTTGACAACTGTTTCAAAGAAAAGAAAAAGGCATGGCAATGAGAAAAGTATGAGCAGAAGAAGAAATGCCTTTTGGGATATTCATGTAAGATACACTACTACATCACTATTGAATGAACTACACAACAACTGAATGAATCTCACAGAAATATTTAGCAAAAAGAAAAATGAAGAAATATTAAATATAGTATAATGCATGTAAATAGAGCTTGAGGGACAGAAATACTATATATTACTTTATCACCTATCATCTATCTATCTATCTATCTATCTATCTATCTATCTATCTATCTATCATCTATCTATCTATCTATCATCATCTATCTATCTAAAGTAAGTGAAGCACGTAGAAAAGAAAAAAAAAAAACATTAAACTCAGAATAGTATTTACCACTGGTGGAGAGAAAAGATGCTCAAGAGATCAAATACTTTTGTAAATTTTATTTATTTACTTAGTGATGGAATAAATGTTTTGTTGTTGTTATAGTAGACTTACTACCATTTGTGTCTGAAATATTTCATAAGAAATAAAGTAGATCAATTATGGAATATCATCTGACTTGCTTTTTCATGCACATAGAGGGGAGTAAAGAGAGGAGACATTTGATATATCTTCAGATGTAATAAGATGAGTTTGAGAAGTCAAAAATCTGTTGAATTGTTTTTGAAAGAATTGAGAAAAAGCCAGGAAATAATAAAGGAAATTTCTCTAAGATCTTTTTGAATACCTTGAGTTATTTCTCTCTCCTTCTTTCTGATGGATGCTGTGAGGGAAATTTAGTCATTTAAAATAGTAAGTCAGGCATGCTAAATGAAAATAGAAGTTCTGCACTTATATTTGTTTCCAGTGTCATAATTTATTATCTTAAATTAATTCACCATTTCCTTTCTTCAGTCTAAAGCCCACTAATGGGAAAATGCATCTGGGTTTATAGACTAGGTGTATGGCAGAAAAGATTTGAATGTATGTGTACCATTTCCCCCTCCCATCTGTACATCCCAAAAAGACAGTAACCATGGAAATGGCTGCAGATTATTCTGAAAAAGAGAGGGGTGTGTTGGGGGGCTCTTTGTCTTCATTTTGATTTTAAAGGATTTATCTAAAAGGCCAGTTGAGCTCTTTACTTGCAAACAAGCTATTTGTGAAAGTTCACCTCCAAGCAAAGCAATCAGCCAGAGAAGTTATTGCTTCATGTTGGCCAGAGGAAAAAACAAAACAAAACAAAACAAAAAACTCAATCAATTAATCAGTTCATCCATCCTCAAATCATATAATTTGTCTAGACAGTAATGCATTATAAATTTCAACAATGCACTATTAAACCGATATCTGCCTATATAAAAATTGTGACTCATTGAATTACTTCACACCTTGCTTCTCTTTTGTAACCTGGGATTTTTCTTGGGTGCCACAATGACACCATTGCTTACGGACTAATGAACACTGGTCTGGACACTTCCTGTTCCACTACAATTTGAAGGAAACTTAGGTGCTTTCAATAAATTTTTCTTTTTCAGTGTGTGATTTTATTTTAAAACAGTAATGACTAATGATTATTCCATCTTTGCTGAGGAATGTTATGTCTGCAATCTGTAAAAACAATTTTTGAAAGGATATATTCCAAATGTAAAAAGAGGTTTGTTTGTTTTTCTGGAGATTAGGAATATAAAAGACTTTCATTGTTCTTAATTACACTGGACTTACTCTAATTTGATTTTTAATGAACATTTTTATAATCATAGGAAACAATAAAAATATATTCTTTTTTCTAAAAAGTTAAAGTCCTACTCAACATAAAATAAGGCAATGTGTTCCTAAAATATTTGAAATTATCATGGCAAATAGTGATTTGCTATTAAACTATCAACAAATTATTTGCATCTGATTTTTTCGTAAGTTTTTTATTTGTAACACACTGCGTGAAACCTATACAGATTGGTTCATACTTTTTTTTTTGCAAAATATGATACTTCAATAGAATGTAATGGTTTAGTTATACTATATATTTTCAATCTACTAAAATTATATTACTCTTGCAAAAATCTGCATTATATAAGTGAATGGTAAGATTTTAAGAAAAAATCTTGAATTTTATCACTTTTTTAATGGCTAAAAAGGGGGACTATTTTATTCTTTTATAATACACCAGAAGTCTAATTTCTAAGAGAGCTTTATTGTAATTTCCCACAGATGAAGACATTTCACATTAATCTATGTTCTAAAACATGGTAGGTATCTCGAATGCTAAAGGAATATTCAGTTTAACTATGGCTAAAACTTCAGTTGTACCAGACAACTTTGCACTTTAAATATGAAAATTAATTAATAATTCTTTTATAGTTGTAGTAGCACCTCCAGAGCTTATCAAAAATGGACCATCCTATAAAATATGAGTGGGTTTAAAATTTGATCTAATATTCGTAACACCAAAGACAAATATAAATTGAAAGACAAACTTCATCTTTTTATTGTTAGGGATGTGTTTTGTTTTTTTTTTTGATAATTTTACCTTGTAATTTTGTCTTTTCATCTCATAACTGCTATAACAAAAGGCTTGTGTCATCAATTTTAGTATGTTCTCCTATTCATGTGAAAATACAGCAAGTTCAACATGCAGTAGAAATTACCTAGGAAAGTTTATTACTCATATTCTTTATGACATATACATATTAAAATTTATATTTTTATTTGATTCCAAAGATTGTTTATTATACATAACAAGTAAAAAAAAGTGTCAAAAATAATTGATTAAAATAATGTAATTCCCTTATAAAAATTAATATGATCAGTAGAATCCCTAAAGGAACAAATGCACTTATGATTTTTTAAATGAACTGGATTATACTATAAATTTTCATGTGGAAGTATAAAAGTATATTGTGATAAGTCAGGAAATAAATCATGACATTTTCAAACTGGAAGGGAAATTTTAGGTGTTCTAATTTCCTTTCTCCATTTTATAACTGAAAATAATAAGAACTTTCCAAAATTAAACCACCTAGCCAAATTGTAGAGAGCTAATCAGATCTAGATGTTATGCTTAAAGTTATATTTCCTTGAACTCATAATTACTTCTCATTAAAATGTGTTTGAGGGGTTCAGGATTTTATAGATATCACTCTCACTTATATTAAAAATGGTGATAACATTATTTATTCATTCATTTTGCAAACCTTTGTTGAACGCTTGTTATTTGCCAGGTACCCTTACTAGGGCTTAAAACACATTAGAAGTAAGAGCAGTTAGGTTTCCTGCTCTCACAAGATGATTAATAAAATGACCAACAAACATAAGTAATTTCCAAATTATAAATGCTATGATGAAAATAAAACATGATGACACTCTGGGGAGTCACTAGAGTGTTGTCAGCTATGGTCTTTGAGCCAAGATCTGAAAAGTGAAAAAGAGCTAACATTGAAAAGAGATTGCACTAACAGATTTCAAGCAGAGATTAGAAAATGCAGAAGCTCAAAGGAAAGAATAAACTTGGGTGTTTAAGAAATATAATAAGTCAAACAGAGAAAGACATGTATCATATGATCTCACTGATACGAGGAATTCTTAATCGCAGGAAACAAACTGAGGGTTGCTGGAGTGGGGGGTGGGCTGGGAGGGATGGGGTGACTGGGTGATAGACACTGGGGAGGGTATGTGCTCTGGTAAGCGCTGTGAATTGTGCAAGACTGTTGAATCTCAGATCTGTACCTCTGAAACAAATAATGCAATATATGTTAAGAAAAAAAAAAAAGAAGAAGAAGAAGGTAGCAGGAGGGGAAGAATGAAGCGGGGGAAATCGGAGGGGTAGACGAACCATGAGAGACAATGGACTCTGAAAAACAAACAGGGTTCTAGAGGGGAGGGGGGTGGGAGGATGGGTTAGCCTGGTGGTGGGTATTGAGGAGGGCACGTTCTGCATGGAGCACTGGGTGTTATGCACAAACAATGAATCATGGAACACTTCATCTAAAATTAATGATGTAATGTATGGGGATTAACATAAGAATAAAAAAAAAATAAATGAATCCTGAGTAAGTGTGGGAAAGTGGGATGAGAAGGTACCAGGATGGTTTATCTGGCCTCAGCTTATAGAAAGCCTTTTAGAAATGGTAAGGAATTTGGATTTTAATTCAAGTGTAAAGAGAAGCTATTGAAAAGTTAAAAGTAGGAAACTAGTATTTTCCAGCTTTTATTTTGAGAGACTGCCCTGGTTGCTTGTAGATAATAGATTGCAAGACAGTAAGAGTACTGTTGTGGTTTGTATCAAATGAATCCTCTTGCCAAGAACAATTTTAAAAGCTTGATAAAACAGCAAACAATAACAACTTCTACAACAATGACTACTTGAGAAGATCAGAGGAGAACTAAAGCCGCTAGGACTTCATGGGGCTTAGTACAGATAAAAGGGAAAAACACTGAGATAAACCAATATTTCTTCCCATATTTATTTTTATTTTTAGGGCATTTGCTGGTTCCCAGTAATGGGGAGTACAGGCCAAGGCAGGGTGTAGGGGGTAGGGGGGCTCACCATGCACAGAGCAAATGCAAATATTTAAACAATCTAGATAATCATTTCAGTGGTGATAACATTAGTAATTCAAGAGCCTGTATGAGGGATAAAGCACAAATACAACAAGAAATACTAAGTAAAATATTACCATTAGCACAGAGAAATTTGAAAAAAGATCATGAGACTGCTTTGTTAAATTGTCAATAAACTTGAAAATCTAGATGAAATGGGTAGCTTTAAGAAAATATAATTTACTAAACATATAGAGAAATACATTTTAAAATATAGTTTCTATATTTAAAAATATACAAAAATTTATAAAAGGATGCCTCATAAAATGTACCAAGCTCAGACAACCTCACATGGTAATACAAAATTTATAGATCAGAAAATTCCATGTTAATTAAATTATCTAGAATATCCAAAATAAAGAAAATTTCCAAATTATTTGCAGAAATGTGTATAAAAATAAGCAGCACTCAGAGAGACAGCGTGCAGAAACAAAAGAAAATTACTACCTCACTAACGAATACTCATGTATCTTAAATATGTTCGCAAATAAAATCCAATTGCACATTAAAAAACGTATCATCTGCAACCTGAGTTAGGGCAGAAATTCAAGGATGACTCAACATTGGAAAATGCTTTTCTCATATTAGAGGGAAATTCATGTGGTGATCTTCATGTATGGGGACATTTGACAATGTTGAATACTTGATTGTAAAATGGTTCAATTTAATAGGGATTGATGGATATTTCCTTAACATGATTTAATATTAATTAACATATCAGTCCAAAGCCAGTGTTTTAATGGGAAACATAAGAGGCTCCTTAATAAAGTCAGAAACACAACTAGGATAATGGTTATTGCCCCTAATATGTACAGTGATTTTGAGATATTAGGCAATGCATTTAGACCACCAAAAGCAATTAGAAACATAAAGTTCAGAAAAAGAAATGGCAAAACTATAACTGCAAATTGTGAGATTGAATAATTAGGAGACATAAGAGTACCAATAAAAATCGAGAGAGAAATTTTAGGGAAGTAATAGTATAAAATTAACACAGATAAGTCAATAGATTCCATATACAGAAACAAAAACCAATATTCTAACTAAAACCAGTTAGAATACTTAATGAATGAGAAAAATCCATTTACAGTAGCAAAGATTAAAGTAAAATATTTAGAATATACCTAAAAAGAATTGTTGAGGAAATCTATGAGAAAGTAAGTATGAGAAAAACTATAAATCAGTCTTGAAAAACACAAAAGTATTCTTGAAATAATGAAAAATATACTATATTTTTAGATAAACTATACAATATAATAAAGTGTTTTTCTCCTTAAGAATTTATAAATTTAACATGATCCCAATATAAATATAATAATTTTTTTCTGGAGTTTGGTTGGTTGATTATAAAATTCATAAAAGAAAAAAAAAGAATATCCTGGAAAAACTTGAAAAGTAAAGCAATGTTTAAGTATATGGCTAGCATTACTAGATGTTAAAATATGTTATATAGCCTTCAGATTAAACAAAATAGTGCTGACAAATGACTATCCTGAAAAAGAGTAGTAAATACAGACACAAACCAAAGTACATATAACAATTTTGATATGATGTTGGCAGCATTCCAAATTAGTGCAGGAAGATAGAATTTTAAACAAATGGTTTTGAACAACAGGCTAGCCATTAGGAAAAAGAAAAAAGATTAAATTGGATCCATTCTTCACCCCGTATACAAGAATAAATTAAAAAATGGATCAGGTATTTACCTGTAAAAAGTAAATACATACATGTACAAGAAGAAACATTTTGTGATATAATTCATAATCTGAGAGTAGTTTAAACAATTGAAAGTCCTGAATACATAAAAACAAAGTTTGATCATTATACTTCTGAAGGGCAAGAATGTCAAATACACATGCAAGTCTAGAAATAATTATTTGTAACTTATGTCCCAAAGGATAATATTTTGAATATTAAAATATTTCCCCCAATTTAAGAAAATACAAACAAATCTTAAAAATAGAACTACTCTATGACCCAGCAACTGCACTACTAGGTATTTAGCCAAAGGATACAAAAATACTGTTTCAAAGGGATACATGCACCCCAATGTCTATAGCAGCATTATCAACAATAGCCAAATTATAGAGGCATTGTGAGTGTCCATCGACTGATGAATGGATAAAGAAGAGGTGGTACATATATACAATGGAATGTTACTCAGCCATAAAAAGAATGAAATTTTGCCACTTGCAACAACATGGATGGAGCCAGAGTGTATGTATTATGCTAAGTGAAATAAGTCAGTCAGAGAAAGACAAATACCATATGATTTCACTCATACATGGAATTTAAGACACAAAACAAATGAACGTGGGAAAAAAGAGAGAGCAAACCATAAAACAGACTCTTAACTATAGAGAACAAACTGAGTGTTGCTGGAGGGGAAGTGGGCACGTGAATGGGTTAAATGGGTGATAGGTATTAAGGAGGTCACTTGTGATGAGCACTGGGTGTTTCATGTAAGTGATGAATCACTAAATTTTCCATCTGAAACAATATTACCCTGTATGTTAACTAACTGGAATTTAAATAAAAACTTGAAACTGAAAAAAAAATCAAGCAAATCAGCAAAGGACTGAGCAAAAATAAATATAGAGGGCTCACAAGCATGGGAAGATATTCAACTTCACTTAGAATATTGGATAAATCGGAGGGGGAGACAAACCATGAGAGACTATGGACTCTGAGAAACAAACTGAGGGTCCTAGAGAGGAGAGGGGTGGGGGGATGGGTTAGCCTGGTGATGGGTATTAAAGAGGGCACGTTCTGCATGGAACACTGGGTGTTATACACAAACAATGAATCATGGAACACTACATAAAAAACTAATGATGTAATGTATGGTGATTAACATAACAAAAAAACCGTAAAAGAATATTGGATAAATCAAGTTAAAATTATAATCCTGAGTTACTACTTCTCACATATTAGGTATTCAAAAATCCAGATGCTTGACAACATATTCTCTTGGTAAAGGTGTGAGAGAACAGGCATTCTCATACTTGGCTGGTCGGAATACAAAATGGCATAAGCTGTACACAGATAAATTTGGCAATCTAACCAAATTGCCTATGCATTTACCATTAGATGCTGGGAGATATATTGAGAAAAATAAAACATTAGATGTTACTTTGACAGGGAACTAAATAAAGGAAGGAAGAGGTATAAAAGCAACCTGATCCAATTAATCCATCTTAGCATACAGAAGGATAAACAGACATAATAAACTTTATCATGTAATGCAATAGGAAATATATAGACATATCTTTGAAGGATTTTTGCCTGTGAAATGGAGGTTGAATTTCATCCAGCCTCTTGATTTAACTAACAGCTTTTTGAAAGTATAGGCTGTAGGAATAAGTTAAAGACACATTGAAGAAGCAATCGGTCAATAGAGTGTTGGAAATTCTGGAGAAGTATTCTTGTTTATCCAATGAAAAGAAACAATTGCATTAACAAAAGGTGGGGGAATAGTTGTAGAATAAAAGAGATGTAAGAGGTAAAACAATGATATGTAGTATATAGAATTTGTTTGTATGCTAACTCAAAGAAATCAAAGAAAGCAACCATAAAAAGACATTTCAGAATATCTAAGAAATGGGGCTCAGTTGGGTGGCTCAGTTGGTTAAGCGTCTGACTCTTGGTTTCTTAGGCTCAGGTCATGATCTCAGGGTCATGAGATTGAGCCCCGCCCCAGGCTCCACACAGGACATAGAGCCTGCTTAATATTCTTTCTCCCTCTCTCTTTGCACCCCCTACTCCCTCTCCATCTCTCTCTCTCGCTATTTTAGAAAATTATCTAAGAAATGTTAATATAAACTGGATATTAGGTAATATTTAGGAATTGTTTTTATTCTTAATGTAATAATGGTGTGATGATCATGTGCAAAAGTACTTATCTGGTTTGCATGCTTACTGAGGTATTTGTGAGTGAAATAGGAAGTCTGTGATTTGCGTTTGAATATTTCATTCAAAAAAGGAAAAAAGAAAGAAAAAGAGGTAGCAAAAGGAAAAAAGATTAAGTGTGGAGATATTTCAATAATTATTGAATATGGATAATGGGTATAAAATGATTTGTTATATCAGATTATGCTTGCATAGTTTCAGAAAACTGCACAATAATTTAAGACACTAGACTGGAATTAGACAGCAGTGTGGGGAGTGGGACCATTACACTATTTTAAGTGATTTGGATTAGGATGGTAGAAATAGATGGGAATGGGAAAGAGTGGGTGAATATGGGATGGTTTGGAAAATCTAAAAAGACAGTCTGATGACTTAAATAAAGATATTAAGGGAAAGAAAGGAATCAGAAATATCTCAAATCCAAGGAAAAGATGATATGGAAAATATTTAAATCTGTTCAAGGAACAGGTCAAATCTGGAGATATGAATATGGGAATCAACAGTGTGAAGATGGATTGTACATTTTAGACTGGATAAAATCATCAGGAGAAAATGTCAAGAAAAGATAAGAGGGAAAAGTAAGCCTAGGGCACATTGGTTTTAGAGGTCCATTGAAACAGAAAGAGTAAGGACGCTGAGAAGGAGTGACCAGTGGCATCAGATTGTCCTGAGAGATAACAAGTATTTAAAGAAGTAAAGTACGGTCAGCAGGTGTGGAGATCTCTAAGAAATGAAGTAGAATGTGGCCAGAATAATGACTTTTGCATTCTGATAACATGGAGGTCTCAATGTCCTTGTGAATGGTAGTTTCAGTAGAGTAGTACGGTTGCAAATTTGATAAGACCTATTTGAAAAAGTGACACAGGGAATAAAATGGTGTGATAAGCAGAGAGACGTGTACTCCCTGATAGGATCGTTAAGGCATCTAAGATGATTTCACTTCTGTATCATTTAATGGTTAAAACATTGTTTTTCAGGAGATTTGGATCAGTTTTACATTTGATCCTGATTCTTAAGTCCCTCAAATTCTGGAATACTGGACAAGATATCTGGTCATGGAAAGAATGCCAAGGGTCTTTCCTGACTGTTATGAAGTTTTTAAAAAATGAGGAGGGAAGGAACAGGGGACAATTTGTCATTCTCGTTGAAAATTACATCTTGCTTTCTGATATTAAGAACAGATTTAAAAATAGGATAAATTAAAGAAAGTGCCCCAAGAGTGATCCTTGTTTCTCAGTTTAACATACAGGGAGAATTCATGCTTATGATTTGTTTTCTTTTCCTCAGTGTGATGTATCTTCTATAGGCTGTTTCTCTCAACTTTTGAACTGGCATGTTGTGATAGAAATTGAGGACTTGCTGCTATATTTTACTTGGTCATATTTTAGTGGCTGCTGATAACTTATTAATTCGGATAATGCATAAGTCTCTTTTATGATGATCTTTTATTGGCATTATGGTCTACTGTGAACTTAGAGTTCTGGTTGTCTAAAATGTCATCACATCCAACAACTTGACAATAATTTCTTAGTATCTTCTAATACCCATTCCGTATTTAAACTTCTCTATCTAAAATTTTTGGATGTATATTTTAACATTGAAAGTAAGTAGTAGGGGCGCTTGGGTGGCTCAGCCGTTAAGCCTCTGCCTTCGGCTTGGGTCATGATCTCAGGGTCCTGGGATGGGGCCTGGCATTGGGCTCCCTGCTCAGCGGGAAGCCTGCTTCTCCCTCTCCCACTCCCCCTGCATGTGTTTCTTCTCTCGCTGTGTCTCTCTCTGTTAAATAAATAAATAAAATCTTAAAAAAAAAAAAAGAAAGTAAGTAGTAAACATTGTGAAACATTTCTAGAAAAAAGAACTTTTTTCTTCCATACCAATAATATTATTACCACAGCTGAGAAAATTAACAATAGTTCCATAATAACTAATATACTGTCCATTTTCAAATTTTATCCATTTTTCCAAGAATGCAAAAATGCATTTTACATCTTTTCATATAAGGTTTTAAACAAAGTAAATATATTTGGGTCTTATATTCCTCAGAACTCTTTTACTTTGCAGTCCCTTATCACTTTTGTTGTTTATTTTACTCTATTTTTTAATCCATTGATTTTTCAAAAAACTCAGGTCACTTTCAGTGTAGAAAACTACGTATTGTGGATTTGGCTGATTGCTTGTGGGTTAACCTACTCTCTTTATGCCCCTATTCCCCATATTTCTTATAGATTTGTAGAGCCAATGGTTTAATTATGTTCAGGCTCTTTTTTTTTTTTTTTTTTGGTGAAAGTAAAAGTAATCATTGGGTTTAGGTGAATACTAATCTTTTTTTTCTCACTTGCTTTGCAAATATTTTTCCCAAGGCTATATTTTTTCCTTTTTATATTTCTTAAAAGTTCATTAAAAGACATTGAGTTATTTATTTTAGCAGTGCCATAAGTTAAAGTTCCATTTTCTTTCACTCACTTGCGGTTCTACTCATGCATTCCAGCAGTTAATTCTTAAGAGATATATGTGTATTCTTTGAGAAATTATCTCTATTTCTATAAATTTGTACTAGAAATAAAGTATGGTTGTTATAAATATTATTGTAACTTACACTTATCAGTTCTTGGTCTGTAAACTGAGATCTATGTCACCTTTTAAATACCTGCATAGAACATCATTTCCTGGATGTACTGTAGTTTATTTAACCAATATTTTTTTTGAAGAAAAAAGAACACACACACACAAACACAAACCCTATTTCCAGATTGATGTTGGTTTTAGTTACTTTTCTACTTAACACTGTAGAAATATATATATGAATATATATACATATATTGATGGAGATATATATATATGAATAAATATATAAATGAGTATTTTTTCCACGTTTTGAGTTTTTATTTTAAGATACAGCTAAAATGTTTTTGGTTTATTTTTAAATGTTATTTTATTTTACTTTATTTGAAAAATGTCTTTTTTATTTTTTATTTTATTTTTTTAAGTTTTTATTTAAATTTCAGTTAGCTAACATACAGAGTAAAATCAGTTTTAGGTGTACAATATAGTGATTCAACACTTCCATACAACATCCAGTGCTCATCACAGCAAGTGCATTCCTAATCCCCATCACCTATTTCACTCATTCCCCCACCGGCCTCCCCTCTGGTAACTACCAATTTGTTCTCTAACATTAAGAGTCTGCTTCTTGGTTTGCCTCTCTCTCCCTTTTCCCCCACCTTTGTTCATTTGTTTTGTTTCTTAAATTCCACATATAAGTAAGATTATATGGTATTTGTCTTTCTCTGACTGACTTCTTTCATTCACCATAATCTCCAGCTCCATCCACATTGTTGCAAATGGCAATATTTCATTCTTTTTTATGGCTGAATAATATACCATTATATAAAAAATTCCCATTGTGTGGCACTACATCTTCTTTATCTATTCATTGGTAGACGACATTTGTGCTGTTTCCATAGTTTGGCTATTGTAGATAATGCTGCTATAAACATCAGAGTGCATGTGTCTCTTTGAATTAGTATTTTTGTATTCTTTGGATTAATACCTAGTAGTGCAATTGCTGGATCATAGGGTAGCATTTTTAACTTTTTGAGTAACCTCCCTACTATTTTCCACCATGGCTACACCAGTTTGCATTCCCACCAACAGTGTAATAAGGTTCCTTTTCTCCACATTCTCACCAGTACCTGTTGTTTCTTGTATTGTTGATTTTAACCATTCTGACAAGTGTGAGGTAGTATCTCATTGTAGTTTTAATTTGTATTTCCCTGATGATAAATGATATTGAGCATCTTTTCATGTATCTGTTCATGTCTTCTGCCCATTTCTTTACTGGATTATTTTTTTGGGGGGGTGTGTTGAGTTTGATAAGTTCTTTATATATATCAGATATGTCATTTGAGAATATCTTCTCTCACTCCAAATGTTGCCTTTTAATTTTGTTAATTGTTTCCTTCACTGTGCAGAAGCTTTTTATCTTGGCGAAATTCCAATAGTTCATTTTTGGTTTTGTTTCCCTTGCCTCAGAGACATATGTAGAAAGAAGTTGCTACAGCCAATATCAAAGAAGCTACTGCCTGTGTTTTCCTTTATGATTTTTGTAGTTTCAAGTCTCACATTTAGGCCTTTAATCCATTTTGAATTTATTTTTGTGTATGGTATAGGAAAGTGGTCCAGTTTCATTCTTTTGTGTTTTGCTATCCAGTTTTCCCAACACCATTTGTGGAAGAAACTGTCTTTTACCCATTGGATATTCTTTCCTGCTTCATTGAAGATTAATTGACCGTATAGTTGTGGGTTTATTTCTGGATGTTCTTTTCTGTTCTATTGATCTATGGGTCTATTTCTGTGCTGGTACCATACCGTTTTAATTATGGCAGCTTTGTAATATAATTTGAACTCTAGAATTGTGATAACACCAGCCTTGCTTTTCTTTTTCAGAGTTGCTTTAGCTTTTTGAGGTCTTTTATGGTTCCATACAAATTTTAGGATTGTTTTTTCTAGCTCTGTGAAAAATGCAGTTGGTATTTTGATAGGGATATCATTAAATGTGTAAATATCTTTGGGTAGTGTAGACATTTTAACAATATTTGTCCTTCCAATGCATAAGCATGGGATGTTTTTCTATTTCTTCATGTCATGTTCAATTTTTTTCATCAGTGTTTTATAGTTTTCAAAGTACAGGTCTTTTATGTCTTTGGTTAGGTTCATTCCTAGGTATCTTATGGGTTTGGTGCAACTGTAAATGGGATTGATTCCTTAATTTCTCTTTCTGTTGCTTCTTTATTGTGTATAGAAAAGCAACAGATTTCTGTATGTTGATTTTGTAGCTTACAACTTTACTGAATTCGTTCATCAGTTTTATCAGTTTTTGGGTGAAGTCTTTTGGGTTTTCTATGTAAAGTTTCATGTAATCTGTGAATAGTGAAAGTTTGACTTCTTCTTTGCCTATTTGAATGCCTTTTATTTCTTTTTGTTGTCTGATTCCTGTGGCTAGGACTTCTAGTACTATGTTAAGTTACAGTGGTGCACCTTGTCAGACCATAATGCTATGAAATTAGAAGTCAACCACAAGAAAAAATTTGGAAAGACCAAAATACATGGAGGCTAAACAACATTCTACTAAACAATGAATGGGTCAACCAGGAAATCATATAAAAAAATACATGGAAACAAATGAAAATGGAAACACAGTGGTCCAAAATCTTGGAGATGCAGCAAAAGTGGTCCTAAGATGGAAGTATAAGGCAATATGGGCCTACCCTAAGAAACAAACAAACAAAAAAACGCAACCAACCTAACCTTATACATAAAGGAGCTAGAAAAAGAATAACAAAAGAAGCCTAAAGTCAGGAGAAGGAAGGAAATAATAAAGATTAGAGCAGAAGCAAATGATATAGAAACTAAAAAAGCAATAGAACAGATCAATGACACCCAGAGCTGATTCTTTGAAAGAATTAATAAAATGGATAAACCCCTAGCCATACTTATCAAAAAGGGGAAAAAAGACCCAAATAAGTAAAATAACAAATGAGAAAAGAGAAATAACAACCAACACCACAGAAATGCAAACAATTATAAGAGAATATTATGAAAAAATATATGCCAACAAATTGGGCAACCTGGAAGAAATGGGCAAATTTCTAGATATATATAAACTGCCAAAACTGAAACAGGGAGAAATAGAAAACTTGAACAGACTGATAACCAACAAAGAAATTGAATCAGTAATCAAAAAACTCCTAACAAGGATAAGTCCAGGGCCAGATCCTTCCCAGGGGAATTCTACCAAACTTTTAAAGAAGAGTTAAGAATGAAGGGGGAGAAATCGGAGGGGGAGATGAACCGTGAGAGACGATGGACTCTGAAAAACAAACTGAGGGTTCTAGAGGGGAGGGGGGGCGAGAGGATGGGTTAGCCTGATGATGGGTATTAAAGAGGGCACGTTCTGCATGGAGCACTGGGTGTTATACGCAAACAATGAATCATGGAACACTACATCAAAAACTAATGATGTGATGTATAGTGATTAACATAACATAATAATAAAAAATAAATAAATAAAAAGAACACCGAAAAAAAAAAAAACCCTATTCTTCTCAAATCATTCCTTCCTTCATTCAAATTCATTCTGAGACCAGCATTCTCCTGATAGTAAAACCAGATAAAGACAGCACTAAAAAAGAGAACTGCAGGCTAATATCCCTGATGAACATGGATACAAAAATTCTCAACAAAATACTAGCAAATCAAATCCAAAATACATTAAAAAAATCATTCACCAATGATCAAGTGGAATTTATTCCTCAGTTGTAAGGGTGGTTCAATATTTGTAAGTCAATCAACATGATATACCACATTAATACAAGAAGGGATAAGAGCCATATGATCATTTCAATAGATGCAGAAAAAGCATTTGATGAAGTATAACATCCAATCATGATAAAAACCCTCAACAAAGCAGGTTTATAAGGAATATACCTCAAAATGATAAAGGCCATAAATAAAAAACCCACAGCTAATATACTCCTCAATTGGGAAAAACTGAGAGCATTTCCTGTACAGTCAGGAATAAATGAATATCTGTATACTACATTTCTAGAATCAGAGTTTCTGGGAAAAGAATTTATATATTTATATATATTATATATATATTTATATATTTTTAACTTTCTTAAATGTTATATATCACAATTTCCTACCAAGAAGGTGAAAATGATTTTTTTCCCTCAAATATATTAACCCTAGTTACCTGTAAATTTAAATACAGTAATGGGAACCAACATAAAATATGGTAGATTTCTCTTGGTTTGGTATTTGGAAGTTAAATGTCCCTTTTGGGCTGAGTAATTCCCCTAAAGTTTAATGTATTTCAAGGAGTGAGGGGTGACCCTACAGAAATCCTAGATTATTGCTATTTTGGGCAATTGACTCTTGGAGGTAATTAAAACAAATATAATACAATAAAAAAATGTGATCTTATTTGCTGCTAATGTAATGAGGACATGAAAGTGGATTGGTTATTTGAAGTCTCTATTTTATAGTCATTTAATTAATATAGTATTATCAATAACATTGATATTTATTTATCTCTCATGTAATAGTAAAGGAAAGTGTGGCAGAATGGCAGGGGGGCTAGAGATGATGGAGCAGATCTGTCAAAGTTAACAGCGGCTTACAAAGTTGTATGAGTTGTCACTACTTCTCAACCAGCAGGGAAGACAGGTAGAGGATATCTAGGGCATGCATGTTTAAGTAGATGACTGGAAAGTAACATATATTTCTGTTAGGATCCTGTGGCCATACCTACCCCCAAAAGAGGGTGGACAGGGTAGCTCAGTGAGTATGTCCTCATCTAGTACTTGAGATGTTCCATTCTCATAAGGAAGAAGGGGGAATGTCCATAGTCTCCATCACTGGTGTAAATAGGTAAAGAGGAAAAGAGAAACTGCACTATACAAAAAATCATATATTTCATTGACAGAAAATCCATCTTCTGGTAATCAGACTCATAATGAATTGGACTTACTCACTTCAACCTTTGAGATAGTGAATATAAAGAGTAAGAAATACTGAAAATAAGACAAAGATGTATAGTAACTTGTTCAGGATTGTAAAAATTTTATGAATGAAATATATGTTTTGTAGAATTTCTAAATTAGATCATGCCTGTTTACTTTGATCTGGAAATTTTGTTACCACAAAGCCCCAGATCACGAGCACTAAATCAAATTTGGTGAGAATGATACTTTTTCAATCATCCAGCGTCTGATTACTTATAACAGGGGAGAAACAAATTAGCCAGAAATGCTTTTACTATAGTCACACCTTAGTGCCTTTGCATCTTCAGGGAACTGAGAATCAGTGGCAGTCTGACTAATATCTAATAAGCCAGTGGTAACTATGGCCCATCTACAGTACAGGTCCCTGATTTTCACAACTTCCACATCTCTGCATTCTTTACTAGTACTGCTTTTTTTGTTCATATACCCTTCATTATTCCTCATTGCCACCTAATTTTAATTATTACTTATCTCCTAGAGATGGGAAAATAGTTTTGCAGCTAACTCATCTCTTGGAATTTGGGATCATTTATCTTTCTAAAATGTCCACATACTTATGCATGACTATATGCATTAAGCAGTTCTTCCTATTAAAGCAGATTCTTCTTTTCTTAAGTTTACCTGCCTTACAATTCCCTGAATCCTTGTCTATGTAAAAAGATAACAATAGTATATTTATATCTATATATATGATAGAATATAGAAAATACCTTATGTGTCTATAGGCCTTTATGTCATTACTTGGGTAGCTCTTATAAAAGACAGAAAAATCAGATTTCCTCCTAAAAAGTAAATTATAAAGTCAAGATGTAATGGTCTAGAAACATAATTTAATTCACATGAAAGAAACACACTAGCCCCCAGGCTTTTGTACCTCGAATGTGTCCTAAGTGAATGCATTAAAAAATATCAAGTGTCTGTCAACTCAAAGACTGGCTTACAATCTAAGAATGCAAAGAATGAAGAAAGAATTATAAAGCAGATGTTGTCAATGCCCACGTAAGCCCTTCTCAGAGAGAGGGAGGCATTAGCAAATAGACTTTGAAAATTTCCCATCCCATTAATAAAACTATCATGAATGTGAAATACCTGCATCTGACAATATAGTCTTATAACATTAAAATTCTAAGTGATAGACATTGGGGAGGGTATGTGCTATGGTGAT
>NW_023270268.1:67396474-67458992 GCF_011800145.1 Mirounga leonina | reverse complement strand
AGGAGGAGGAGGAGGAGGAGGAGGAAGGAGGAGGAGGGGGAGGAGGAGGAGGAGGAAGGAGGAGGAGGAGGAGGAGGAGGAAGGAGGAGGAGGGGGAGGAGGAGGAGGAGGAGGAGGAGGAGGAGAAGAAGATAGCAGGAAGGGAAGAATGAAGGGAGGGAATTGGAGGGGGAGACTAACCATGAGAGGCTATGGACTCTGAGAAACAAACTGAGGGTTCTAGAAGGGACTGGGGTGGGGGGATGGGTTAGCCTGGTGATGGGTATTAAAGAGGGCATGTATTGAATGGAGAACTGGGTGTTATACGCAAACAATGAATCATGGAACACTACATCAAAAACTAACAATGCAATGTATGGTGATTAACATAACATAATAATAAAAATTAAAAAAAAAATTAAAAAAATTCTATTTATCTAATTCTCTATTTTCCTGATTTCACATTTACCCCAAACTTTCAGAGGTTTATTGCATTCCCATTTATCTTGCTATGATAAGTATTCATATACATGTGATATTTATATTTCTCATTGACAATATATTGGCAGTCTGATGGTCTCTATGTAACAAGAGCCTGTCTTTTAGGTCCTGGCCACCTTGCGCCTAACAAGAATAATTCCCTGGGCCTTCAAAGTGGGGGATAGATCTGGAATGTGGCAAACCATTGAGGTCTTATCTGGTTCTGCTCACTTCTCATAATGCTTCTCTATGTTTCATAAATCAGAGTACTAACCATAATACCTGGGGAACTTTAAGAAAATAATTTAAGAAAAACAGAGATTTATGTACCTCACCCCAGACTTGCCAAATCAGAATATTTTTTGGTAGAACCCAAGAATCTATATAAAGTAACCTTAGTCAATCAGAAGTAGTTAATCTAACCATAGTCAGTGACCCATGTTTCTAGAACCACTGTGACAATTCTACCATGCTGCAACTCTCATCTGTTCCTTTTTAAGACATTTCTGCTATACTTAGGGAAACCTCTATACACATGACTCGTTTTTAGAATACACATTCAGATATACATGTATAGTACATATGTAGACATATAATATACATGTTAAGCTGTTATTACTTATATAACAACCAGTATTCATCTTCAGACTCTATATATAGTCAATTCCTTCAGTGATATTAAATGGAGATTGACTAACAAAATACTAAATTATTGCAACTATTTTTAAAAATATTTCAAATAATGGTATTTACTGCATTACTCTGTCAAATGATGCTATCCTGTGTTGGAGAATCAGCTTTTCGGGGATCCTTTCTGTGTCTTGAAATTCATCAAATATTTAATATCCTGGAAATTGAAGCTAGCACATTTAGTAAAAGCCATAAGTATACTGTTCTGTTCAATAAGTACATGGATGCATGAATCATTTTGATTTACTTAGTTCTACCTAATACTGAATAAAAAATTATCTGAGTATGTATGTATGTATATATAGACACACACACACACACACACACAAAGCAAGCCCTCATAAAGATTACATTTGAAGGGGAAACTACAGTCTATGAAGACTCATCACCTTAAAAAAGAAAATCAAACTTCAGGATGGCTTCAACTACCACATGATATTGGAAGAACTTAGAATAAATTGGTCAAGCCTGGACCTTCTTGAAGTATAGGCTTATTCCAACCCGAAGATAGTCTTAGATAAAGTGAAAGTCCATAAGTAGGTCTCAAAATAATACTTTGTCAGTCTATATAAGATGACACAATATTGTTTATATCCTTTTTCCTCATACTTCCCTTTTCCTACCTTATTGCCTTCATATGACTTCATGCAATCTACCATATTTTCTTCTTCAGATTTATCCCACTAGCACAAGAACTATTTCAACAAAATGTCACATGCAACATTTCTGTTAAAAATTGAAGAGCTAAGAAACAGACAAGTTTATAGGGGCACCCGTGTGGCTCAGTCAGTTAAGTGGCTGCCTTCAGCTAGGGTCATGATCCCAGGGTCCTGGGATCCAGCCCCATGTGGGGCTCCCTGATCAGTGGGGAGTCTGTTTCTCCCTCTGCCCCTCCCCCAACTCATGCTCTCTCTCTTTCTTTCTCTCTCTCTCTCTCTCAAATAAGTAAATAAAATCTTAAAAAAGAAAAAGATTACATTTTATAATTGAAAATTATAATCTAAATATATTATATCTTCTAATGGTAATCACAAAAACAACTAAAAACAAAAGTTCTTGATAAAACTGCCTGAAAATTAAGATTTATTTGGCAGAGTGTTTTATCATTTTTTTTACCTTTTGTAGTTTAAAAAGTCTTATCCATGTACAACACAACTTCTATAATACTAAAAATAACTGGAATAGGTTGTTGAATTTCTGGATTTTAAGCCCCAAGAAAACATATTAGGAAGAAAAAAAACACAGCATAACATAATAGCAAATATTTTAATGTTTAAAGTCATCATCATCATTAATGCTACAATAAAGGAGAAAATGATTAAGGCTTATAATTTCTAAGCCCTTACTCTGAGCCATGCATGGTGAAAGTATATATTGGCATTATCCACATAATTTCATTTAATCATTCACTCATCTAAATATGGAACTGATAGCCCTGTTGTAGAGGTGGAAGAACTTGAAGAGTGTCTTTCAGACTGCGAAGAAATCAAAGATACTAGTATATAGTTGCCACTTCGTAATTCAAGATTTCCAAAAGGGGAAAAAAAAAAAAGGCTATTTCTCATGAGAAAGAACACTGATGTTTAAACTTGTGGGAACTTACAGCAGAGCGAAATTTTACTTATAGGACATTATAAATAGGACAACATATACTACCACACTTGAAATAAATAAGTGAATTTCCCTCGTCATTTATTGTTTTTAGAAAATCTTTATTGTCAAAATGAAAACAAACAAAATAGAAAAATACAGAACATGGATGTTTCTTCCTGTCTTGGATCTCCTACTCCACTCTCCCTCAGTTCCCAGCCTTTAGAAGTGATTACTTTCTCACCTTTGCTTACTTGGTAGAGTGTCCTTCTAGCTGTGCCTTTATATTATTTAAACAACTTGATATTTTTCCAAGCTATACAATGAAAGAAATTCTGTGGAATCTCATCTAAATATGCAGCTTTCTGATTTAGTCTACCTTAACACAAAGATAAATTGTTAAACTATGGTTCAAATGATTTAATTTCATATCTTTTAGACAATCCTCTATAAATACTTTATCAGTCAAATGCTTATAGAATACACATAGGTGCAACATACTGTGGCCACTAGGTCCAATTTATTTTGCATTGCTTTACTCAAAATATGCATGGACTAATCTAGGCAACATTTAAATAAAAATAGTACTGACTTGTATTGACTAGTGTGATGGAAGAGTAGCAGTAAGTGTCAAAAGAATTCAAAGGAAGAGAGATTTCTTCTAGGTGATGTAGTCAAAGATTAATGGTAAAAATGGTGAAATAAAAACTGAGTTGCCTTCATTGGGAGAGTTTTGGCATGTGGAGGGGTAGGAAGGGAGAAGAGTGCACCGTTGAGAAAGGGAGGGGGGAAGGGAAGGGAGAAGAATGCACTGTTGAAAAAAAGAGAAAGAAAACAAATCAAAGGAAGATGGAGATGGGATGAAGAAAATAATTCAAAAGGAAACAGGAAGACTAATGGAGGTTGATAAAGAATGGCTAATAAGACTTTAGATACCAAACACCCTTGCTGGTGTAATGTTTTAAAATTATTTTTAGTGGAGGGAGGTCTAGAGAATTTCTGGAAGTGCCTTAGAAACCTGAGCAGGGGAGGGTATGGCCAAATGGGATTCTGAGCCATCTTCTGGGCCTTATGGTGTAAAGGGGGAGAAGGATAACTCTGGTTTAAAGTGACAGAAACCCTACCCCATCTTAAGGGGAAAAAAAGGATAATTGTCATTGAGAAACTAGATGAAGAACAGGATTACAACTAGGCTTTAGGGAATGAAATTGAGGATTAGAATATTACTAGAACATAGCTATTTCTTCTGCTTCATGTGACCGCTTGCAATATGTGACATGTGACTGCTTCACGTTTCTTAAGATAGTTCCCACCAGATAGACATGGCTGCTTGTAACTCCTGTATCTTGCATCTCATGCCATCACTATTAGGGAAGGACTACATTTCCTATCAAGGTCCTGTTTGAAAAATTGCAGCAAAATTCTTTTTCTGGGTCAAGTGTCTGCCCATGGACTGGTTACATGGGACCAGAGGAGAGTGGAGTGTAACACAAGTTGCCCCATCTATTTTTATTCTCATTCTCACTCAATGCACTCTATCTGCACTGAAATCCTCTCTGTTCTTCAAATTCACCAGGCATGCTCCTAACTTAGGTCTGGTATTAGCTGTTTTCTGCCCACATTACCAGATAGTATGAAATGAGAGAGTGATATAGTTAAAGATTTGCAATGCTCTATGGTTTGAGCCATGTGTCTAAAAGCTAGGTAATGATTAAGTTAGAGAAGTTGTGATGGTTACAACCTACCAAAAATAGTAATATCGTATAATTTCCTCTTGTTTATAATTCCTCAGCTGCTAAATTGTCAGAGTATCTATTAAGGGAGCTTTGACCTATTAGATGTCTGCATTGGGTTCTGCCTTTAATATAAACTTGTGTAATGCTTTTCAGTTGATGTGCTGTCTTTGTGATATTTTTCACATAATAAATATGTGCTCATATATGACAGTCACTGTAGGGCTGTAGGGATTTGGAGGTGAATAAGGCTGTGAGATGGGGCAAAGAACATACAATAAACAAATAGATAAATAAGAAAATACTAGATAGTGGTGAAAACTATGGAAATAAGGAGATAAAGCAAATGACTGGTAGTGGTTTTAGATCGTGTTGTTAGGAAAGACTTCTTTGAAGTTTTGAAGGCTGAATGTCTAGAAGGAGTTACTATGTGGCAATGAGAAAAGAACATTCCAGACAAAGGAATAGTTAGTGCAAAGGTCCTAAAGAGAAATGAGCATTCATTGATTTATTCATTCATGGGGCCATGCTACAAAAACTTGTTGGATTTTACTATGTGCTAAGCCCTGTTTTAGATATTAGGATTCAACAACGAACAACACAAAGGTCTCTGTCCTAATGTGCCAACATTCCAGAAGTGGAGACAGTAAACAGTAAGCATAATAAATATGTTGTATTTCATACTAATAACTGCTATAAAAAATGGTGCACAGCAGGGGTGGATTGAAGCATGAGTGGCATAGTGTGTGGGGACGGATGGAGCAGATAGATTCCAATATGAGGTAGATCTCATTGAGAAGACATTTTGAACAAAGACTTAGAGATGGTGAGGATATTGAGTATCTTCTAGAGTCTGTGGAAAACTGGTAACAAGAACCTACCTCAGAACAGAGATGGGAACTAAGTGACACTAGATAGCAGAAACAGAGTCTATCATGAAGATAGCTTAGGTAGGAAGGCAACTGACAGCAATGCCACCATTGCTGAATTTTTGCCACAGACCCTGTGTTAGACTCCTGCTACCCTATATATGAATACTTGCTTAACTCTCCCTGTGTTTTCTGATCACTGCCACTAGATTTGAAATTCCAGGGAGGAGCAAAATTTTCAGTTAGATCTTTTTCCTATCTCAGATGGAGCAAGATAAACACCTAAATTCTTTGGCTTTAATAGTGGGAATCAGGAGATTGCTTTCTACTGAGCCTCATAAAACAGGAAATTCCTCCAAAAAGAATAATCTTCAGACTTCAGATAACATAAAATGACAAATATCAGGTAAAATCCTTTTCTATTATAGTTTTTCAACTCCTTAAATATAATAGGAAGAGTAAAAAGTCACAATCAAATTGAAATTGAGTTAAAATCTGACTTATATGTGAATTATGTACTAAATTAAGTTCCAACATTTATCCTAATATTTGCAATGTTTTAACTCATTTAATTTTAATAGTCAACAATAGCCTAATCATGGTATATATTAGCCTAATTTATGTTACTTATTTAACACTTTCTATTTTTATAAAACATTTGTAAAAGCTGGTCTATTTTTTTTTAAAAAACTACCTGATTTTCCATTTTCAGCTTTAAAAAGTCCCCTCTGAGATATCTGACCTCCAAAAGCATAATACAAAGAAAGTAAATCACAAAACATATTGTTATTATTTTCCTTGTGTTGTACTATCAAGTTTCTCTTGGTTTTGAGAGATCCCTTAACTTCCCAAAGTCTATATTGTTATGCTTTCCACTGGAGACTCTCAGATTTCAGTAATTGGAGCTCATTGCCAACCCTTTTCTGCTAAGTTCCTGAAGAATAACCGAAAGCCCATTAACATGCAGTGCATTGAGCTGCTTCAGGGTTTGCAACTGTATTGGAGAAACAGAGAACAACTTAGCTCATGACCCAAGCCAAAGGCAGACACTTAACCGACTGAGCCATCCAGGGGCCCCTGTTTTCCAATTCTTGACTCTAAACAACAGCTTTGTGCCTCTCCTTCTTGATTCCCAGCTTAAATTTATCTTCCCAATGTCATTGCCCCTTTGATAATGAACTGAAGGTTTTCCTTTAAGCTCAGTTTTCCACTCTGGTCCCAGATGTGACTGCCCAGCTACCTTGTTCACTTGAAGTGACACAACTAGTATTATTCCCAAATGTTGTCTTGTTTATCCTCCTTGAAGGTTATGTACCACATCTAATTTCCTTACTCAAGAGCGAAACTTAATATAATTAATCCATCAGAAGAATGGAGGGGCGCCTGGGTGGCTCAGTTGGTTAAGCGACTGCCTTCGGTTCAGGTCATGATCCTGGAGTCCCAGGATCGAGTCCCGCATCGGGCTCCCTGCTCAGCAGGGGGGTCTGCTTCTTCCTCTGACCCTCTTCCCTCTCGTGCTCTCTGTCTCTCATTCTCTCTCTCTCAAATAAATAAATAAAATCTTAAAAAAAAAAGAAGAATGGAAATTAAGCCCCCCTTTTCATGTGTATTATAGTTTCATACTGTCATCAGTGGACTATTCAAGTTTCCTGATGAAGACTTACAATCATAAATTCCTCAAGATTTGGGGTTTATTTTCCTCTTACTACTTAGCAAAAAGAATTTTTGTGTAAAATTGTGAAATGATGCAAGAATGATGCAAGAACTCTATTTGGGGAGTTATAAGTTTATGAAATTAAGAATGTGGAACATAAAGAGGATGAAATTCTTCCTAACTCCTGCCAGATCCTTAATAAGGCAGAAATGGCTAAAGTAGACTTGAAACCCATCTCATATCTTCTGTATGTACTACTGCAGGACAGTTTTTAAAATTTAATATAATTTTGAATTCTAACCAAATAAATTTCATCTACTGTATAACTTGATTAACACTGCCCTAATTTTAACAAATTTCCCCCTGAATTAAATTGAGTTATTCTCATTCTTGTTATGAACAGATTTGCAGCATGTTTAGAGCTTCTAATATCACATGTTAAACCAATATTTTAGGGATGGATGACACATCTGAGGAAAACAGAAAGAAATTTCCTTCTTCTGGAAAATAAACCAATTTCAGGAAAATTTGCTATGTAACAAGCCACCCAAATTTCAGTGGCTTAAAACAGCAACCATTTATTATTTTTCGCAAGCAATCCAGTCATCTGAGGATCAGCTGATTTAGGCTAGGTTCCATGTGGCAATTCTCTTGGTTTCAGCTTAGTTCACTCACACATATTAGCTAAAGGTCAGCTAATTTAGACTGGTATGGTGAAGTTTGACTTCGTTCCACATGTCTCTCATTCTCCTGAGACCAGGCACCAGCTGGGGCATGTCCTTCTCATTGTGACAGCAGAAATGCAAGAAATTGAGGCATTTAATAAACCTCTTCTTACATCATGTCTCCTGAAATTCCATTGACAAAGCAAACTATATGGCCAATCTAAAAGTTCAGGTGTGGGGAAGAAGCTGCACTTATGGTGAAAGCCAAGGCAAAGCTACTTGACAAATGAAGTAGATACAGGGAGGAGTGAAGAATTAGAACCATCGCTACCATATATCACACCATTAATAATGGTGAAAAAATGTATATAGAGATCTTTATATAGATGCATCTACTTACCTCTTTTTAATTTATCAGCAAAATATTTATAGCAAATATAAGGTTTTAATATATTGAAAAACTATTTGGTTTTTACAAAGGTGAGATGAACTATGAAACATAGAAATTAATTCCACTTATTAGTAATTTGGGTAAATCTAATGGGGAATCACATCTTTTAAGCTACTCCACAAATGTTTCCAAATAAGAATCTGTCTGCAATATAACTAAATGCAAGTCTTTAGAGAGCTCTCTTGTAGGCAAACAGAAATTGTCAAGCAGAACAAATAGGTAAACAGCAATAATCATAAGGATCTGTCTAAACTGTTCCAATGACATCATTACATAGCTAGTGTTTCCTTATATAGGTTGTGAATGTAATTGCAATTTTTAACTTTCTCTCTCCATTCCCATTTTTCTTATCTATCAGACATATAAAAACCTTATAGAAAAATTAACTTTTGTGAGAATAGTTACTATATCTTGTGCACTGCTATGTATCAATCCTCTTCTTTCTACTCCTGCTGCAGGTGTTGACTCCAAAGGCACTCCACAGTAAACATCCTAAGACTAAACTCTAACTCAGAATCTATGTTCTGGGAATCCAACTTATGGCAAACACAGATCTCTTTGCTAAAACATGCAACAATTTGAGGCACTCCCATTTACAAGTAAATACGGAATTAAGAAGCATTTTTCCCAAAGCAGCAACAAAGGCCGTACTTATCGCTTTTAAAATATATACCTAAATTATAACACAAGACTTTTTCAAAGTCTGAAACTTTGCCTTTCGAGTTGCTTCATATTGTAACCTCTGGAATAATGAGTGTAAAACCAAAAGGCCATTAAGAAGGTTTTCGATGAAACAGGAAATTTTTTTTTTTGAATTATCTTCCAAAAAGGTTAATTCAATTCCCTTCCACGAGTAGAACTTAACTACTCAATGTTAATTTTGTAATTTTAATTTGAAATTTAATTTTCTGCTTTTACTCACTTTTTTAAGCTTTTTTTTGTATAAAGTTTTTTTTTTTTTAAAGATTTTATTTATTTATTTGCGAGAGAGAGAATGAGAGACAGAGAGCACAAGAGGGAGGAGGGTCAGAGGGAGAAGCAGACTCCCCGCCGAGCAGGGAGCCCGATGCGGGACTCGATCCCGGGACTCCAGAATCATGACCTGAGCCGAAGGCAGTCGCTTAACCAACTGAGCCACCCAGGCGCCCTTTTGTATAAAGTTTTTATTTAAATTCCAGTTAGTTTACATATAGTGTAATATTAGTTTTAAGAGTAGAATTTAGAGATTCATCACAAAACCCAGTGATCATCTCAAGTGCCTTCCTTAATACCCATCACACATTTAACCCATCTTCCCATCTACTTCCCCTCCAGCAACCCTCAGTTTGTCCTCTGTAGTTGAGTCTGTTTTATGCTTTGCCTCTCTCCTTTTCCCCCCTATGTTCGTCTGTTTTGTTTCTTAAATCCCACATATGAGCGAAATCATATGGTTTTTGTCTTTCTCTGACTTATTTCACTTAGTGTAATACATTCTAGCTCCATCCACATTGTTGCAAAATGCAAGGTTTCATTCTTTCTGATGGCTTGAGTAATATTCCATTGTATATGTATACCACCTCTTCTTTGTCCATCCATCAATCGATGGACGTTTGGGTTCTTTCCATAATTTAGCTATTGTTGATAATCCTAGTATAAACACTGGGGTGCATGTACCTCTTCAAATCTTTATTTTTGTATCCTCTGGGTAAATACCTAGTAGTGCAATTGCTGGGTCATAGAGCAGTACTATTTTTAGCTTTCTGAGGAAGCTCTGTACTGTTTTCCAGAATGGCTGTACCAGTTAGCATTCCCACCAACTGTGCAGTGCCCCCCTTTCTCTGCATCCTCCCCAACATTGGTTGTTTCCTGTGTTGTTAATTTTAGCCATTCTGACAGGTGTGAGGTGGTATCTCATTGTAGTTCTGATTTTTATTTCTCTGATGATAAGTGATGTTGAGCATATTTTCATGTAATTGTTAGCCATCTGGGTGTCTTCTTTGGAAAAATGTCTATTTATGTCTTCTGCCCATTTCTTAACTGGATTATTTGTCTTTTGAATGTTGAGTTTGATAGGTTCTTTATAGATTTTGGACACTAACCCTCTATTAGATATGTCATTGGCAAATATCTTCTCCCATTCCATAGGTTGCCTTTTAGTTTTGTTGATTGTTTCCTTCACTGGGCAGAAGATTTTATCTTGATGAAGTCCCAATAGTTCATTTTTGCTTTTGGTTTCCTTTCCTCCAGAGACATGTCTTGTAAGAAGTTGCTACAGCTGATGTCAAAGAGACTACTGCCTGTGTTCTCCTCTAAGATTTTGATGTTTTCCTGCTGCACATTTAGATCTTTCATCCACTTTGAGTTTATTTTTTTGTGTATGGTATAAGAAAGTGGTCATTTTATTCTTTTGCATGTTGCTTTCCAGTTTTCCCAACACCATTTGTTGAAGAAACTGTCTTTTTTTCCATTGGATATTCTTCCCCGCTTTTAAAAGGCTAGTTGACCATATGGTTGTGGGTCCATTTCTGGGTTTTCTATTCTGTTAAATTGATCTATGTGTCTGTTTTTGTGCCAGGACCATATTATCTTGATGACTCTAGCTTTGTAATATAGTTTGAAGTCCAGAATTGTGATGCCTCCAGCTTTGCTTTGCTTTTTTAGGATTGCTTTGGCTATTTGAGGTATTTTGTTATTCCATACAGATTTTAGGATTGTTTGTTCTAGCTCTGGTATTTTGATAGGGATTGCATTAAATGTGTAGATTGCTTTGGGTAGTATAGACATTTTAACAATATTTGTTCTTCCAATGAATGAGTGTGGAATGTTTTTTCCATTTCTTTGTGTCATCTTCAATTTCTTTCATAAGTGTTCTATAGTTTTCAGAGTATAGATCTTTTACCTCTTTGGTTAGGTTTATTTCTAGGTATCTTATGGTTTTTGGTGCAATTGTAAATGGGAGGGATTCCTTGATTTCTCTTTCTGCTGCTTCATTATTGGTGTATAGAAATGCAACAGATTTCTGTACGATGGTTTTGTATCCTGTGACTTTACTGAATTCGTGTACCTGTTCTACCAGTTTTTTGGTGGAGTCTTTTGGGTTTTCTATATAGAGTATCATATAATCTGTGAAGAGTGAAAGTTTGACTTCTTCCTTGCCAATTTGGATGCCTTTTATTTCTTTTTGTTGTCTGATTGCTGAGGCTAGGACTTCCAGTACTATGTTAAATAACAATGGTGAGAGTGGACATCCCCGTCTTGTTCCTGACTGTAGAGAAAGGCTCTCACTTTTTCCCCATTTGGGGATGATACTAGTAGTTGGTCTTTCATATATGGCCTTTATGATGTTAAGGTATTTTCCCTCTATCCCTACTTTGCTGAGGGTTTTTATCAAGAACGGATGCTGTATTTTGTCAAATGCTTTTTTTGCATCTATTGAGAGGATCATGTGGTTCTTATCCTTTCTTTTATTAATGTGGTATATCACGTTGATTGATTTGTGAAGATTGAACCACCTTTGCAGCCCAGGAATAAGTCCCACTTGATCATGGTGAATGATTCTTTTAATGTACTTTTGGATTAATTTATTAGTATTTTGTTGACAATTTTTGCCTCCAAGTTCATCAGGGATATTGGCCTGCAGTCTCTTTTTTAGTGCTGTCTTTATTTGGTTTGGGAATCAAGGTAATGTTGGCCTCATAGAATGAGTATGGAAGTTTCCTTGCATTTCTTTCTTTCTTTCTTTCTTTCTTTCTTTCTTTCTTTCTTTCTTTCTTTCTTTCTTTCTTTCTTTCTTTCTTTCTTTTCTTTCTCTTTCTTTCTCTTTTTTGGAACAGCTTGAGAAGAATGGGCACTAACTCTTCTTTTAATGTTTGGTAGAATTCCCCTGGGAAGCCATCTGGCTCTGGACTTTTGTTTGTTGGGAGATTTTTGATTACTGAATCAATTTCTTTGCTGGTTATAAGTCTGTTAAAGTTTTCTATTTCTTCCTGTTTCAGTTTTGGGAGTTTATATCTTTCTTGGAATTTATCCATTTATTCCAGATTGCCCAGTTTGTTGGCATATTGTTTTTCATAATACTCTCTTATAATTGTATTTTTCTGGTGTTGGTTGTGATCTCTCTTCTCTCATTCATGATTTTAATTATTTGGGTCCTTTCTCTTTTCTTTTTGATAAGTTTGGCTAGGGATTTATCTGTTTTATTAAATCTTTCAAAGAACCACCTCCTGGTTTCATTGATCAGTTCTATTTGTTTTAGTTTGTTTGTTTATATCTGTATCATTTATTTCTGCTCTAATCTTCATTATTTCCTTCCTTCTACTAGCTTTAGGCTTCTTTTGTCCTTTTTCTAGTTCCTGTAAGTGTAAAGTTAAGTGAATTATTTGAAATTTTTCTTGCTTCTTGATGTAGGCCTATATTACAATATACTTCCTTCTTATGCATCCCAAAGGTTTTGGAGTATTGTGTTTTCATTTTAATTGCTTCTATGTATTTTTTTATTTCTTCTTTAATTTCCTGGTCGACCCATTCATTCTCTAGTAGGATGTTAACTTCCATATTTTTGTGGTCTTTCCAAATTTTTTCTTGTGGTTGACTTCAGGTTTCATAGTGTTGTGTTCAGAAAATATGCATGGTTTTATCTCAATCTTTTTGTATTTGTTGAGGACTGATTTGTGACCCAATATGTGACCTATTCTGGTGAATGTCCTGTGTGCACTTGAAAAGAATGTACATTTTGTTGTATTAGGATAAAATGTTCTGAATATATCTGTTATGTCCATCTGGTCCAGTGTGTCATTCAACGCCATTGTTTCCTTGTGAATTTTCTGCTTAGGTAATATATCCATTGCTGTAAGTGGGGTGTTAATGTCCTCTACTGTTATTGTATTATTACCAATGAGTTCCTTTATGTTTGTTATTGTTTTATATATTTGGATGCTCCCATGTTGAGGGCATAAATATTTATAATTGTTAGATCTTCTTTTTGACAGACCACTTTATTTTGATATAGTGCCTTTCTTCATCTCTTGTTACAGTCTTTGGTTTAAAATTGAGTTTGTCTGATATAAGTATGGCTACTCCAGCTTTCTTTTGATGTTCATTAGCATGTTAAATGGTTCTCCATCCCCTCACTTTTAATCTGTAAGTGTCTTTAGTTCTAAAATGAGTCTCTTTCTTGTAGGCAGCATATATGTGGTTCTTGTTTTGTTTCATTTTGTTTTATCCATTCTGACACCCTTTGTCTTTTGATTAGAACATTTAATACATTTACATTCAGAGTGATTTTTGATAGATATGAATTTAGTGCCATTGAATTACTTGTTAAGTTGTTGTTTCTGGAGATTTTCTCTGGTCTTTTCTAGTCTTTGTTACTTTTGGTCTTTCTTTTCCACTCAGAGACCCCTTTAATATTTCTTGTGGGGCTTTTTTAGTGGCCATAAACTCCTTTAGTTTTTGTTTTTCTGGAAACTTTTTCTCTCTCCTTCTATTCTGAATGATAGCTTGCTGGATAGAATATTCTTGGCTGCAGATTTTTCCCATTCAACACTTTGAATATATCATGCCACTTTCTCTTGCCTGTCAAGTTTCTGTGGATAGATCTGCTGCTAGTCTTTTTTGTCTTCCTTGTAATTTAGGGACTTCTTTTTTTCTTGCTGCTTTTAGGATTTTTTCCTTAACTCTCTATTTTGCAAATTTAACTACAATATGTCTTTGTGTTGTCCTCTTTTGTTGAGTTTGGTGGGAATTCTCTGTGCCTCCTGGATTTGGATTAGGGAAGTTTTTAGCTATCATTTCCTCAAATAAACCTTCTGCCCCTTTTTCCCTCTCTTCTTCTGGAACTCCTATGATACTAATGTTATTACACTTTATGGAGTTGCTGTGTTTTCACTGAGTCTACATTAGTGATCCAATATTTTTTTCCCCTCTTCCTTCCAGCTTCAATATTTTCCATAACTTTATCCTCTATATCACTTATTCATTCCTCTAATTCTTCCATCCTTGTGGTCATTACATCCAGTTGGCTTTGCATCTCAGTTATAATATTTTTTATTTCTGCTTGACTAGTTTTTAGGTCTTTTATCTCTCAGTAAAGGGACTCCCTGGTGTCTTCTATGTTTTTCTCAAGCCCAGCTAGTGTTCTTAATGACTCTTGTTTTAAATTCTGGTTCAGGCATATTACTTATGTCTGTTTCCATTAGATCTCTGGCTGTGACCTTTTCTTGTTCTTTCTTTTGGGGTGAATTCCTGCATCTTGGCATTTTGTTTAGGTCTCTATCTTCTGTGTGTTAGGAAAGCCAGTTATGTTTTCTCTCCTGAGAGTAATGGCTTTATTAAGACGAGGCCATATACTGGAGTGCTTGGGTGGCTCAGTTAGTTAAATGTCTGCCTTCAGCTCAGGTTATGATCCCAGGGTCCTGGGTTTGAGCTCTGCATCGGGCTCCCTGCTCAGCAGGGAGTCTGCTTCTCCTTCTGCCCCTCCCACTCCCCATTCTCTCTCTCTTTCTCAAATAAATAAATAAAGTCTTAAAAAAAAAAGAAGAAGAAGAAAAAGAGGTCATATACTGTCCAGGGCCTGGCACTTCAGGAAGTGTGTCTGGTGAATGCTTTGTGCACTCTTTGACTGTGTTTTGGCTGCTCTTTTCCTCAGGTCCATCCTCGGCAGAGTTTCTCCTTGCTTGCAGTGGGGACTGTTTGGACCATGTCCAGAGTGTGGTGCGTTTTAACTGGGTGTGCTCTGGTCTACTTGTTAAAAGAGAACTGATACTATTTCCACTAGAGCAAAAGCTTTATAGCACTCGATGGTCAGTAGACATGGTCTGTGTAGGGGGCTCTGTGCTGGTCTTCTTGGGGATGGCCCACTGCTCTGGTTCTCAGTCACACTTCCTAGTAAAGCAGCACCCAAAGAACTCAGGGGGGCAGGGCTTGTGTAAGTGGGTTAGGCTGCCACTGTTGGCTCTGTGCTATTTACTGAAATTAATTTATGCTGAAGGGAGGAGAGAAATGGCACCAGACCCCTCTGTCTTCCACAGAGATGGGAGTTCATGCCTGCCACTATCTGGGAAGCCCTCACAGAAGAGCAAGCAATCTCCACTTGTGTGTCCCAGGCATCACTCAGATCCCTGCCTTCACTCTGTGTGTGTCCGTTGCCATCTGTTTGCCTGGCTATGCAGTGCACCTGTGTTCTATCCCAGGCAGGCTGGCTGAGTTTTAATACTCCATACTTTAGGGACCTGGTGTGGTGAGGACCCATGCTGGTCTTCTGGGGAAGGGTCTCCCTGCTCTGGGGCTGGTGCAGGTTTGTCCCAGAAGGGCAGTCGCACCAATGCACAGGAGTTTGGCATTTGGAGTAAAGCACAGCAAAAAGCCTGTGTCCAGGTTAGCCACCCTCAGCAGGTGTCTCTGTACCTATGCTGAGGAGCAGAGGAGCACAATGATACCCACTATCTCTTTTGTCCCCTTAGAGGCAATGCCACCTCTCCTGGATGTGCTCCAAGAAGAGGGAACCATCTCTCCCAGTGCATCCTAGGGGATCTTCAAACCTAGCCATCCACTACTGGGCTATCTGCCCTCTTTCTCCACAGGAACACTGTAGCACCCTCAGGGGTCCACACCAGCCATGACTCCAGTCTTTGAACTCTGCTGATTGTAAAACTCACAATAATCAGTCCCTCTCGTTTTCCCAGTCAATGGCTTTGGGGAAGTGTTTTCCTTGTGTGATCCCTTTTGCACTACTCCCTCTCTGTCTCTTACCTCTCTCTATAATCAGTGTTCCCTCCCATCCACAGCACCTATGATCCTTTTCTCCCCCAAGTAACATCTCCGCATCTCCTACTTTGCACAGTGTGACTTCTTCTCTCCTTCTGGTTGTGCAATTTGTTTTGTCAGTCCTAAGATCATTTCTTGGGTGTTCAGAATGATTTGATATTTATCTAACTGTGTTTAAGGGATGAGGCAAGCCTAGGGTCCTTCTACTACTCTACCATCTTAGTTCACTTCCACCATTCACTTTTTATTTTAGGTTAAGATTTAGGCATTGCATTAGTTGGACAAATCTATGCCTAGAGAAAGAAGAAGAATTTGCCAAAACTAGCAAGCACAATAGATAACAACCACCTATTTAATCTAATAAAATTATTGAATTTTGCTCCTGTAGCTTCTATTAGTAAAGTCATGGGGGAGAAGGGCATGGAAAAATGTGGAATTAGGCACCTGGAAATGAATTTTATGTTTTTTGATGGGATCACAATTTCCTAAAATGTTTCCTGATTTTTTTAAGTAAAATTATTTGCAATTTTTGAGCCTGTTACAGTTAATCTAATTCTCTAGGGAAAGAATATTTTCTTCCTGTTTTTTTCCCCCCTGTCTGTCAAGTAAAGGGATGACATACTTCTTGGACTAAACCAAAATGATAACACTGGGAATAGAAATGAGAAAACTTCAGGAAGTGGGGATGGGGCATGGGACATCTTAAGAGAAAATGGAATTGGTACACAGAACCATCTAAATAGTGTAAGGTGTGATAAAAATGTCAGATGTTATTAATTGAAGTAATCATCAAAATATATGGCCTTTGTAAAAATGAATCTTAATAGGATTTTGTGTCTACCATCAAATAATAAAATTATCACTATTTTATAATAGTTGGTGAATCATACATATGTTTAAATAAGGGTAATTTAAAATAAAAACATAATATAATAATTTATTTAATTTCATAAAATATTTAAAAAAAGAATAAAGCAAGAAGGAAAGAGTATCTTAGTGTTTATTTAAGTAAGGTAGTTTATTGCTACCATGCCATCAGCTTTAGGGTTTATTTATCATGGTGTCTCCCAAAATGTCATTCTTTTATACCATGTCTTCACAAAGAAGAAATCTATCATTGTCAGGCTTTACTGAAAAAAAAAGTATAATTTCAAGCAAGGTAAAACAATTCATTTTATCAATCCCTGTATATTGAACACAAAGGAAAGGGATTCCTTCAATAAGCAAGAAATATCTTTATAGGACTATTAAACAGATTCAAATAACTATCATAATTAAGATTAAATCAAGAATGGGAAGTTTATTAGTGTCTTATATAATGACTATGGATATTTATTTTATTTTCCAAATTTTGTCATATTTATACATCAGTTTTTAATTAATTTACATTTATATGTTAGCTAAGAAAATGGATAAAAAAGAAGGAATAGACATGCACATATAAAAACACAAGAACTGAGAAGGTCCAGACAATATCTGTGATCTGAAGATTTTGCCTTGAGACATGTGAAATAGCCATTGAAAATTGAATACTTTCGTTATTGCTTCTAGAAAGGATCCATCTGGTATTGGTTTGAGGAGTGTTAGTGGGTCAAGGTGAGAGGATATTTAATTATCTCTGCCTCTCCTATCCAGGTTTGTCTATTTTTGATTAATAGTCTTTCAGATACTCATTTTCCCTCAGAAATGTCAACACCAATGCCCTACTAGTGACTGGAAATTGAACACTTCTTCAAATAGGTTATTTATTGGTGGCTTGATAGATGTAGAATCTCCTCAAAATATTCAAATTGGCTTCAGTTAAAAATGAATTTTTGTATGTGATTTGCGTTGGTAAGTGTTTCTGCAGTTACAGTGTTGTGTGAACATTGTAATATCATTTAAAGTTGTTTTCAATTTGAGGAAGAAAGGATCATTAGTTTGGAGTTGTTCTCACTTAAGAAAACTCAAAATGTTCAAAACACTTTTGTTGAATAGCAAATATGAGAATGGCTCTCCCAAATTTAAATCACAACATTGACCATTAGCTTATTAGATATGTAGTAAAAAGGTCAGCAGGACCCCAAAATCTTATAGGAATTATCTTGAAATTTGAAAGGTATTTGATATAAAGGAAGTTTGGGATTCAAAAAAAGTATTTGAGTGGCATAATTTTGCAGGTAAGGGTGGTGGTTATCATTTCTTTGTTCCTATAATCTTGCTATAACTACAGTAAGCTCCTGTGTAATATCATCATTGATTTTTTAAACATCACATCATATAGAAGCTCAGAAATTTCATCATTTTTGTCAATAATTCACTTTTGAGTGTTCATCTTCTAACATTTGTTTTTCTCTTTTATACTGTCTGTAAATCAATTCAATAAAAACTTCTTTGGGATTATTCATCTTTTCATTAGATGAGCCATTCACTGATGAGCATTTTTTGGATTTTGGTATAGAGAAAAGACCAGAATAACTTATAAGCCATCAGGAATATTCCTTATGATACAAAATTGAGTGTAAGTTCTTTTACCTCTAATGGCTAAAATTATTACAGGATGACTTTGTAGAGAGTAACTTAGGGAGCTTTAAAAAATACCAGTGTCTTCTCCATATCCCTGGACAACTGCATATGAATCATTGCTTTAGGATCGTAGCATATGTATTTTTCAAAATTTTCGCAGGTGATTCTGAAGCACCGTGAAAACTGAGAATCACTATTTTAGTTTTGTTTCTTACCAACTAACTGAGATTTTCAGGTAAAGGGCTACTCAACCTACAGTCTCTCCTCATTACTTCCTGAACAGAACAGTGGTATAAATATGGCTCTGTCTTGTTTATTCTTCTCCCTGGAAATAAACTGTTAGGTTTACAGCAAAATTGAATGGAAAGTGTAGAGAGTGTCCATATACTTCCTACCCTCTCACATTATCTTCCCCACTATCAACATCTCACACCAGAGGAGGACATTTGTTATAATCAGTCAACCTACATTGAATTAAATCTCTTTTGAGGAGGAAAGATTGGCTGATTTTTAGCATTTATCTTTACATATTACTTCCTTTTGTCTGAAACAATGAGGAAAGTCACAAAGCCATTTCCAAGCAGAACATTTTGGGAAGAACAATATTTTAAGTTAAAGTAATGGCTAATCAGGTAAAGTTTTTTTTGTTTGCTTGTTTGTTTTGTTTTATTTTGTTTTTTTCCTGTCTCAAGGCCTGCATGTGCTTTTGTATGAGGCCACTGTCACAAACATTGCCACCATTCCCATAGTTGCAACTAGGCCAATACAAAAGGACAGTGAACCCTTCAAAAACTTCTATGAACTCATCTTTAAATGTCACACCAGAAGGAACTGATCATCATCATAGTATTTCCAAGATAACATATCCTCAGAGTTGTTTCTTTTCCTCATCCTGACTGAAAGCTGATTTTCTTTGATGGTGGGCATCTCTGTAGCCATAAGGATCCCTTTTCCTTTGTCAGTCTTTCCACTGACAAAGCATCTCTTCTTAAAGTTGGAATGTAGAAGGAGTCCTGTGTTTAACTTAGAGATATTTCCATATTTGTAGGGTAGAGATGTTATTACTAGTCTCAATTTGATTATATGTTCTGTTATGAAAGTATATATGTGTTAAAAAATTCAAGTTTTAAAACTTGAATTAATCTTTTTAGTGTTGTTATTGAATCATTCAATTATAGTTCATAATTTCAGACCAACATAGGCTGATAAGATAAAGAATTTACAACTGGAATTTAAATATAAGATGATATTTCAAATCACTATTAGAAAGAGAAATACTCATGTCACATTCTAATTTTGTTGTAAGCTTAATAAAAGAGAGCATAAAAATTACATAAAAATAAAAATTCTGGTTTTATTTAACAGCATTTTAAAAATAAGATATTTAGTTTAGATATTGATGCTTTTAAAATTTGAACTGTATTTCAACTTAATATTTGAAAAATATGTTGTCATAGCCTGCTGAGTTAAATGTAACATATATTAATATAGATTTTAGCTGTAACTCACCATACCAAAACCCTGTTATAACAATATGTAGTATAATATAGTTGAGGTCTGTTTCATGCTTCTAGGAATACATGGTGCCAGGAATACCAACAAAAAATAATGATGTAATACATAGTAAATTTTTTAAGTAGTTGTTAGCTACTCCATCCTAGACTGCCATAATGGATTAACTAAAAACATTGTGATAATTTTTAATATATGAATTATGAAATATTAAAATATATTCTTTTTATTAACAGTTCATTATAGTGTCTAAGTGCCAACTAAAAATGGATATTCAAAAGCATAAATTAATAATGGGTTAAGAAAATATTGATGTCTTGGAAAAAGAAAATTGCATATTGCCTTATCTTTCAGTCCCAACTGCACATTGTAGTGTTAATATATGGGTGGTGCCATCAGAGGCCAATTAATAATCTCTGGGGACTGGGGTTCAAGCACTGATACTTTGTTAAGCCCCCACCAGTGACTAATACGCCTTCGGGATTGACAAATTTACTTAGCCTTAGGGAAACACATCATACTTTTTCACCAATATTTTGAATGGAATAGAAAGGATTTCCATACTGAGGCTTTTTTCTCTTGTTAAAGAATGGAATTGACTTGAGTTGCAAATGAGCCAATTTCAGAGATGGCCCCTCCTCTTAGGAACCACAGAATATGGGTTGTCAGTTTTTCTGTGTCTCCTATTCGGGATCTTTGAAATGAAGAGCTTTTCCTAGGTGAAACATGAAATCTGTTCAGCTTTGAATTTCTAGGTTTTTAAGCCATTAAAGGAAGAAGCTGTTTTGTAACTCAGCAATCTTGAACTGATTAATCTGAGCAATCAATTGCCTCATCAATAAACTAAATTATTTGAGGTGGTATTATTAAATAATTCTATGTAGTAAGCTTAAGTCTTTTGCTTACATATTTTTGTTATGTTAAAAAATACAAATAGAAGACTAAAAAACAGGTTATTATCTAGAAAATTTAGATCAACATTATTTATTTTCAAAAGGAAATATGCTAAAAATAAAACATTTATTTCCTTTAAAATATCTATAATCTCCTTAAAACATTGAGCTTTCTCAATTTGTCATGTGTGTGAAGCCTGACTGTAAAGAGTAGACTATCTAGAGATAGTAAAAATTTCACTATGTAAATTTATTCCTTGTGTAATGACAAGGTATGGTGTACCAAAATTTAAAAATTTAATATTGATCCTGCCATTAGTATAAAAGTATCTATGTCAAAAGACCTTCAAAAATATATTCACAGAATCATTTATTCAACTATTATCTGTGTTGACACTCTGCGGGGCACTAAGGATAAAGAAAGAAAAGAATGTAGTAATGTAGTTTCAGTTTTCAAGGAATGTAGGACAGACATGTTATATATTTGTATATTTATATGACCCCAACAGAGATATTAATAATATGATTCAGGACTACAGTGAATATAATAACTATGAGTCTGTGTGAGATAGAGGATAGAGGAGAAGTAATGCATCGGGGAAAAGGGTAAAACAAACATTATAGGCAGAAGTCAGTGAAGGTATAAGAAATAAAGATTTCAACAAATCTAAGCAAGCCTGCTAGGTTTAAGGAATTCAGTTTACAGAGTCACTTGGTGCTTGTATCAGAGGAAATAATTCTAGAAAAGAAGGTGAAGTGATAATATAAAGGTCTTTACATGTTAACTATAATTTTAGACTATGTACTTGACATGTTTAGAAGATAAAATGGCCACATAAAAATCAACTTAGCACTTGAAATATATATTATCAAAAATATCAGTTTCATTGTTCATTATCTCTCAAAGACTTTTTCTCCTAAGACTTTCATACTAGGAAATAGTTTGTCTTTCTCAACTATCTAATATATTTTTTTTTCTTCTTCAGATATTAAGACAAAGCATCCTACTTTTCTTTTTGCCTCTTTTATACCTAAATAGAAAACTTGATGGTGGCAGAAGCAACCAAGGTCTGTTTTTGTTTTTTTTTTTTCCAGCATATATTAGTTTTTTTCTAGTCTGGAACTTGATATAAATGAAATCATACACTATATGTTCTTTGGTATTTGATTTCTTTTGCTCAGCACAATATTGCTGAGATGCATCTGTTGCATGAAGTTTGTTCCCTTTTATTGTTGTGTAGTGTTCCATGAATGAATGTATGGATATACATACAATTTTTAATCCATTTTCCTACGATGGGTACGTAGGACAACAAGATACTTTCCCTATTTAGACCATTATGAATAAATCTATGAACATTTTTGTACATGTAACATTTTTCAAATGATTTAATTTATTTGGGAAAATACCTATGAGTGGAATGACTCAATTCTAAGGTAAAATTATGTTTAGTTTTATAAGAAACTGCCAAATATTTGCCAAATGTGTGTATCATTTTAGATTCCCAACAGTAATGTAGAAGAGACCTGATTGCTTCACATACAGGAGAACATTCATTGTACATTTTGATGAGTTTTCACAAATGTATATAATTATGGAAGCTTTCCATCATTCCTCAGAATACCCTTATGTGAAATTTTATAGTTGTCTTTAACTTTCTCATTAGTTTTCATAATGATACATTGAGATGGGCAGAAGTTTTAAATTTTAAATCTAATTTATTTTTATTTATTTTATGGTTATTGCTTTGTGTCCTAAGAAATATTTGCTTACCCCCAATTTATGAATATATTCTCCTGTTCTTTTTCTAGAGGTTCCATGGTTTTAATTTTTATGTTTGTATCAATTATCCATGTGAAATTAATTTTTGTGTAATGCATGAGATCAAGCTTTATTTTTTCCCATATGAACATCCAATTATTCCAGCATCTTTTTTTTTTTTTTTTTAAGATTTTCTTTTCTTTTGTGTTGCTTTAGAACTTTTTTCAACAATCTAACCATAAATGCATATGTCTATTGCTAGGCTCTCAATCTCTTCCGCTGATTTTTCTGTCTATCCTTTGTCACTACCACACTGTCCTTAATTTCAAAACTAGTAAGTGTTGAATTCAGGTACTTTAAGTTTCCAAAACAATGTTCTTTTTCAATATCACTTAAGACATTCTAGATTCTTTGAATCTTTATATTTAAAGTGGATTTCTTGTAGAGAGCATGTAGTTGATTTTTGCTTTTTATACAGCTTGACAATCTCTGCCTTCTTGTTAGCATGCTTAGAGAAGTAATGTCTGAAAACAATGCATTGAGGGGTGTATGGGTGGCTCAGTCAATTAAACATCTGATTTTTTATCTCAGGTCAGGTCTTGATCTCAGGGTCATGAGTTCAAGCCCCACATTGGGCTGTGCATTGGGTGTGGAGCCTACTTAAAAATATAAAAATAAAAAAATAAAAAATCATAAAAAATAAAAACAGTACATTGAAATGATATTTGACACAGCAAGAAACATAAAGAGATAAATGTGAAATTAATAATAATTATATATTTAGTTAACTAAACATATCAAAAATATTATCATTTCAATAAGTAATCCATATAAAGTTATTAATGAGATTTTTATATCCTTTTTCATTCTAAATTTTTCAAATCCAGAAATTTGAAATTCTGTATTTCACACTTACAGAATAATTCAATTTGGACATGAAATTTTCATTGAAAATAGTTCATATTTAGGTTTCATAAAATACAGCTGAAAATGTGGATTCATACACCTACATGATTCCAAATCATTTAAAATTATCATAACTTAATCAAATTTCATAACTTAAATCAAATTTAACTAAAATTAAATAAAATTAAAGATTTAGTGCCTAATCCTGTTAGCTACATTTCAAATACTCAAAGGCCATTAACCATGTTCAGAAATGAAAGTCTACTCTTCCTTACATGGTTTTGACTAAACTCTGGCTTTCTTTTCTAAACCACATCAAATGCTTTTTAGAGGAAAAAGAGGATAAAGATTATAAAAATTATTTAGCAGTGTATGAGATAATAGAAAAATGTATGTATAGATCTGTCTCCCTTTCCTGGCATGGAACTTCTTAAACTCTTGTGATTTTCTAAGTCATAAGAGCACTAAGAGCATACTTTGTTCTAATATTTGGTCTTTGACCCTGGTTCCTGAATCCCTTGGAATTTCCTGAGTGATAGCAGTGATTTTTGTTCTAATGATGTGACTCTGGGTGGGCTTCTGGATGGCTCCTGCATAGAGGCTGGTCACAAGGAAAACCAAGCCATGACTAGAAGTGGGAATTTTGAGTCCCACTCCTCATTCTCTAGACAGAGGACAGGGACTTCATGCTTATGTGATGAAGTCTCCATACAAATCCCAAGAGCATGGGGTTTGGAGAGCTTCAGGTTGCTGAACATATTGATGTACATGAGGGTGACGTCCCACAACTGCACAGGGACAGAAGCTCCTGTGCTTGAGACCCTCCCAAGTTCCCCTTATGTATCTCTTTATCTAGCTGTTCATCTATATCCCTTATCATATCCATTATTATGTAGTAAACTGATTAATGTAAGTAAGTGTTTCCCTGAGTTCTATGAGCTATTCTAGCAAATAATTTGGAGCTAAGTCTGACAGAAATTTTGGGTGACCTGGGGACCTAATACTTGTGATTGGTATCTGAAGTGAAGGGTAGTCTTGAAAGACTGACCCCTTAACCAGTGAGACTTGGCATATCTCCAGGTAAGTAGTATCAGAATTGAGTTAACCTAGAGGATACCCACCTGATGTCACCAAGAATTGCTTGGTGTGAGAAAAGCCCCACCCATCTACTGTGATGTGCTGTAGCAGGATGAGAGCAAAGGAGGGTCACAGGAAGACTGAGTTTTCCCTACTCACAGTCATACTGTCCCTGTATATCCATAATTCACGCATAGCTAAATGTACACTTGGAATAAGGACTTTCCAGATGAGAAAAGTCTTTTCATTGTTCGAGAGTATGGGAGGATTCCTGAGTTACCAGCTACAATTTGAAACATAGCATAGCGTCTGAAATAAGCCTAAAACAACTCGTTCATAACATATATCAAGGATGAATACTAAAAAAGTGAGATGAAAATATAAAATGGGAAGCATCTTCAGCTGTCTAGGAGCAAGCCAAGGAAATTGACTGACCTGCAAAAAGTTTTCATCTAACAAATTAAAATATAATAAATGTTAATAACTGTTAAGTATTGGTAATATCTATATTTTCACACTGTTTATGGATTACACAAAATTTACATACATGACCTCATCTTATTAAAATAATAAGCTGTGAGGAAGGCAAGGCAAAGTTATCTACAATTTCGGGATTAAATTTGTGATAATTAGTGTCAGAAACATTAGCATACAGGAGAAAAAAACATAAACCTGGTTTTTAGACAGACCTATATTCAAATATATGCCATAGAAATATTTCATCTGTGTGAGCTTCAATTTCACTATCTAAAAAACAGTGAAATAGAAATAGTCATAGAGAAAGAAGTTTGATCCAACTGTTTTAACTCAACATTTTGGCTGAGTCCAGGGTATAATTTACTATGGATAAAACCTAAATGAAGAAATACATCTTATTGGCATAACAGAAACCTGAAAAAGTTGATCTGAATAAAATTAGATTTCATGGAACAAATAACCCCAAAACAACACAGGAACTTAAAATGCAGACTATAATGAAAGTTTACTGAAAAATTCAGTTATCTTAAAAAAGAGTAGATCAGCAAAATTTTAACTGAGAAAAAATAGGCTAGAGAGAAATAGTAGCCAGAATAAACTCACAACAGAAGTTGTGGTGGATAAAATTAATATGAATCAAAATTGATTTATAGTGCCAATCATTATTGTGAAATTACTAGGTTAAGTAATAAAAATAAACAATAAATGATTTATGTTTTCTGTATAGAATTTCATTAAATAATTAATTTAGTGTATCACTATTTGTTCTGGAAAATTGTTTCTCAATAATGTCACGAATGGTATAACAGTCATTTTTTTTCTACTCATAAACATAAAGACAAAAAATTCCTCTGCTTCACCATAGTAGCTCAAAATGTTTTATACTTTAAAAACTTCTATGCGGAGTTATTATGAGTAAATAATATAATATACATAAAGATACCTAGCCCAATGCCTTGGCATAGGAATCACTAAATAAATGTGAGATTCAGGGTTTGAATATCTAGAGTATACTTTGACTCCACCATTTCCATTCTGTTTTTGAACAAAATAATTAGCCTGTTCATGTTTCCCCCACAATAAAATGGAAACAATTTTAGCAGAGATTTTGTAAGGATTGAAGTAAATACTGCATGTATATTATTTAATATCATTTAAAGCTGTTATTATTGCTTACATTATTACTTGAGAGAGCACAGCTCTGTAATTACCTTGATGATTCAAGTACCCAGGAGTCAGTCTGTTTCTGGGAACTTTGATAAAGATATTTGTACATTTTTACACCAGCATGATACTGTGTTAATTACTCTAACTTTATTATGATCCTGTTATTTGATAGAACAAATCTTTCAATTTTGTTCTTCTTCAGGGGTGTCTTGCCTGTTCTTGGTTGTTTGTGTCACCATAAAAATATTAAAATCAGCTTGATAAGCTACAAATACATGAAAACACACACACACACACACACACAAACTCTCCAGGGTTTTTAGATTTGAATTGCACACTCTTTAGATCAACTTAAAAGGAACTGATATCTTTAAAATATTGAATCTTCAAAACCATGAACCTGATATATTTAGATCTTCTTTATTTTCTTTCAATAAAAATTTCTGACTTTCTGTTGAGAAGTCATGTGTTCCTTTTGTTGGATTCATTCCAAGATATTTAATATCTAATGCTATTATAAATAGTATCATTTTAAAAATATTTTATTTTAATTGTATTATGTATTGATTATATACATTATCCTTGTATCAGGAAAACTTGCTAATTCATTCATTATAATAACCTAGGGGTAGTTTCCTTTGCATTTTATACATACATAATCATCTCATCTATGAAAAGTCAGGATTTTGTTTCTTTCTTTGCAGTCCTCAAATGTATTATTTATTTGTCCAGACTTTGTGAACTAACTAGGACATCCAGCAAACTGTTGAATAGAAATGTAAGCAGCAAATATCATTGTCTCATGCCCATCAAAGAGTATATTTTCAGTATTTTACCATTTAGTATGATATTTGCTATAAATTTTTGGTAGATATCCTTAATCAGATTAAGGAAGTTCCTATCTTTTACTAGATTGCTAATATCAAACACTATTTCTCATCATCATATTGATCATATGATTTGTCTCCTTTCTTCTATTAAGGTAGCAAACTAAAATAATTGATATTCTAATGTTAACCTAATCTTGCATGAAATAAACTCATCATGATCTGGGATGTTAAGTTTGCTATGCTATGCTGGATTTTGTTTCCTAGTATTTTGTTTAGAAGTTTTACATCTATTTTCATTAATGAGATTGGGTTATAGGTTTTCTTTCTTGCACTGCCCTTGTCAAGTGTTGATATCAAGGTTGTATTAGCCACATTGAGTTTGATAATGTACTATTACTTTCTAGTGTGCTAAAATTTTGTGTAAAATTGACATTATTTCCCTATTTCTTTGGTAGAATTTGCCAGTGAGGCCATGTAGACCTGGAATGTTTTTTATAGGAAGATTTTAAATTATGAATTTAATTTTTTAATAGCCAAATTACCATTTTTACTAGTTCATTCCTGTATACATTTTTAAACATTTTATTATTTATTTATTTATTTATTTATTTATTTATTTATTTATTTATTTTAGAGTGCGAGAAAGACAGCATGTGCATATGCATGCTGTGGGCAGGGCAGAGGAAGAGGGAGAGGCAGAGAATCTCAAGCAGCCTCGACACAGAACACAGAGCTCTATGCAGAGCTCGATCCCACAACTCTCAGGTCATGACTTGAGTGGAAACCAAGTGTCAGAAGCTTAAATGACTGAGCAACCCAGACACCCCTTTCCTGTTTACATTTTTAATATCATGTTTTTCTAAAAAGTACATTTCATCTAAATTTTAAAAAATTACAATTTTTTGTAATAATTTATTATCTAATACTTAGTTCTTAGTGACAACATACTTCCTCATCTCATATATTCATGCCTTAAACCACGCCTCCCCTTCTTAAAAAGTATTTGCTTCATATTTATTATTTGTTATTTTTTTCAAAGAATTAATATTTCAATATATTGGTCATCTCTGTTACACTTTTTCAATTTAGTATTATCAACTTTTATTTATATTATATCTCTCCTCTTACTTTGCTGTTTATTTTGTTGTTCTATTTCCAATTTCTTGGGTTAGTTATTTAAGTCTTCACATTTCCAGCCTTCCTTATTTCATAGTAGATGCTTTTAAGTCTATAAACTTCCCTTTATTACTGTTTCAACTGTGTTTTCAAGTTATTATACAAAATACTTCCATTACCATTCAATTTGAAATATTTTTCTGATCTCTATTGTTATTTCTTTGATTTAAGGTTAACTTTATTTCTTATTTGGAAAATACCAGAACTTTTCTAGTTGTCATTTATTATGGTTGTCCAGTTAAATTGTATTGTGGTCAGGAAACATTATTTATTTTGCCAATTCTTTGAAAAATTTTAGAGATTTTTATGAATGAGAATATCATAAATTTTGTGAATATTTCTTGACAGGAAAGTGTGTCTTAAATGTGTCATATTCCATGTTCCCATATAAATTTATTTGTTCAGTGTTGTTAGTTATATATATAATAACATAAAAACATATTTCCATAAAAAATAACTATATTTTCCAAAACAAAAGAAGTGAGAAATGTAGCATCATTTTATATTTTTGTAAAACTCTTCAATGTCTCTTCGAATATAACTGAATTCTCATGTCTGTTTCTGCATGCAATATGTTACAATATGTTGTTTTGGTTGAAGTATATGAAGAGAATCTGTTCTCAAACAGACATGGGTTGAAAAACAGAGGAAGTTATAGATCCACTGAAAAAGTTTTAGGACTACCAGGGATTATCAGAGCACATTTTGATAACTGGTGTAGTTTCTCTATTTCATTAAATATTATAAAATAGTGATTTTCCAGTTCTATCATTAGTATTTAAGAATCTTTCTATCTTCTTTTATTGTCTAGTTTCTTTTATTTTTTCTTTGGCTATATCTATTTCAACAATAGTATGCCCTATCATATCTGTTCATTTTTGGTTCCTTCCAATTTAGTCTTTTTTCTAATTATTAATTTTTTTCCAGTTATTTCCTGAGATCTTTTAGCTCCCTTTCATTCTCTCCTCATCTCATTTTTTTCCAGTTTTGATTGATTTTATTCTACCATAGTTTCTATTTTTTCCATAATTTCTGTGTATTCTCATAAAAATATTAATTTACAGGTTTTCTCTGCATTATGGCACCCTTTTCTGGTGTGTCTCAATTTTTGTAGATGTGTTATTCTCATTATTCTCTTTTATTCCTACAGTATATTAGTATGGGTTTGAATTCAATCTGATTCTGTTCTTCCTGTCTAAGTGTGGTGAGTTTTCTTATACATTTAGAGGTTTGAGTCAGAAAAATATTTCTAGTTTTATAGCCCTAGGGCTGCCTTTGGGGTTATGATGGGCTTCCCCGAAGCCCACCCCTGAAATGTTACAACTGCTGTTGGTGCTAGTATGAAGAAGTCTTCAGCTTTCCACCCCCTTATAGATTAGTTCAGAGTCGCTCCAAAAGGCTGTTCTGACTCCAGAGCTCCCTGTGTGGCCAAAACCAAGCCTGGTGGAGGGTATTAAGGAGGGCACGTACTGAATGGAGCACTGGGTGTTATACGCAAACAATGAATCATGGAACACTACATCAAAAACTAAAGATGTAATGTATGGTGATTAACATAACATAATAAAATAAAATAAAATAATGTAAAAAAACCCAAAAACAAAACAAAAACAAACCAAGGCTATGGTTGTGCTTTCATTGTGGTGTGACCACTATCTGTGCCCGATTCTACATTCTTCCCTCTCCTTCCCCACTTTCCACAGGTATTGACGCCAAAGACACTCAAGAAGTAGCCAGATATGGTAACCGCCCCACTCAGAGTCTGCTTCCATAGGGTTACAACTGAGTATTGAAAAATTAGTCTCAGCCATTTCTCCAGAATCTGTCACATGTCTTCTCTCATTCTTTCCGCAAATAACATCAGAACCTTTCCTTCCTTTCATCCCCAGTTTGCTCTATTTCTTAATTTGTGTCTTCCTCCCAGTTGGTTTATCTCAGTGTGAGCCAGTCTTTTCACTGAGTATTTCAATAGTTGCAAAGTCCCAGTTCATATTTTATGCTCAGTCCTTCCCAGAGACCCTGTGAACTCACTTACCAGTTCTGACTGTTGTTCTCAGATCCGCTGGACCAGTTCTTCACTCCACAGGGGTTGATCTTGTTTGCATTGGGCAGTACCTCTTGGCTGGGTTCCTGGTTCCTAGGACTACTGAGATGCCCTTCTCTTTTCTCCATTTGCTCTCACTCAGCTGTTGTACTGCTGTACTGCTTAATATCCTCACACACCCCGATTTATAAAGCTGCATATCCACCTAGTCTTACTGAAAACTTCATTTCCGGCTTTTTGTTCTGCTAGGCTGGTTGCTCCATCTTTGTTTGCTTGTTTGTATGTTTGTTTATTGCAGGGGGTTGAGAAGATTTTTAATATGCTTTTGCTATCTTCTTAGTGTTTATCAGAGATGATTTGTTTTGATGCTTTACAAATATGTGCACCTTTTAAGGATATGCTTGCTTTTCTTCATCTCTTCTGGGATCTCCCCACTTCAATCTTGAGCTTGCTCATGGCATTTTTCATTTAGGTAGGACCCTCTCTCTGCTACCACTACTAGTCTAACCCTTGTCTCCGCACTCTTTCCTTCTGGGCTCAGTTTTGTTTTGTTTTGCTTAGATGTGTGTATATATAATTTAGATTATTTTTTTCCCATTCATTTCACTGTCGTGTTCAGTTTCCTGGAGGGAAGGTAAGTAGTATCATGTCTTTTGATAACTCAGTTTTCTACAAAGTGGACCCAAAGCTCAACTTTTATTTGACATACTTCTTTCACCTCTTTTGTTATTATGGGCAGCTGGAAATTGTGTAATTTTTCACTTTCCTTCTCATCAGTGAAACTTCTATTTTGCTGCATATAAAAATAATTTCAAAGTCTTAGTTGACATGCAGTTACTAATATGAATCACAGTTACTCACATAAAGCACTGGAGGCTGCAGCTCTTGGAGAAAATGGCAGGAATGGATCTAATTTGGGGCAACCTCTCTCCTTTTATGGTCTATGTCTGCCCATCAATAACTAGGTAGAGTTTTCAGTTCAGTCTCTTAAAGTGAGATAAATGTTTCATCAAATGATTTATATCAAAATTCAGAAGCGTTTACCTAAGCAAGTGCTACATATAAAGACTGTTTATAATTTTATAACAGATAAGAGCCCTCTGAAATAAGCATTCAATTTGTAACATATACATATACCATTCCATTTTTAGAATTTTTGAAATATATTAATTTTTATTTTTTATTTTTTTTAAAGATTTTATTTATTTATTTGACAGAGAGAGACACAGCGAGAGAGGGAACACAAGCAGAGGGACTAGAAGAGGGAGAAGCAGGCTTCCTGCAGAGCAGGGAGCCCAATGCAGGGCTCGATCCCAGGACCCTGGGATCATGACCTGAGCTGAAAGCAGATGCTTAATGACTGAGACACCCAGGCGCCCCTAAATTGATTTTTGTGTATGTGTATTTGACACACAGACACATATATTGTGTATATGTTAAATAAAATAAAATATTCTCCTATGTATTTGACATACAACTCAAGAAAATTACCGATAGCTTTGAGACCCAGTGTGTACTCTCCACAATCACATCCTCTATTGTCTGTTTATGGAGATAAATATTATCCTAAATATTGTTTTTCTTATAAATCTTTTATTTACAAATAAAGCTATTATGAGCATTCTTATCCATGTTTCTTGGTGAACATATATAAGAGATTCTGTAGGGAACATACCTAGGAGTGAAAATGCTATATTTTAAAGTATGCAATTTCCATATTTGTTAGATAATGCAAGAGTCTTTTCCAAAATGCTTTAAAAAAAATCTATACTGTTACCAGCAATGCACAAGAATTCTTTTTCTGCAAATATTTGCTTGCACTTGGTATTTTCTTACTAAAATTTTTTCTTGTTGTTAAATTAGCACTTTCCTACTCACTAATAACTAAGCATCTTTTCCTATGATTGCTGGCTGTTTCAGTTTAAACTGCCTTTGCTTTAGGTAGGAGAAGATTATAAGGTTTGAGGCACACAGTAGTGGAGATGGTAGCCCTGCAGGGCTTTGTGTTAGGCCCTATAGTCAGTGAAGACATCTGCTCTTGTATGCCCTGTATTCCCCATGAATCCCGCCTCCCACCCCCAGCATGATTTGGAATATAAAACTTTCATCTTACGAGGAAAATTTCTGGGCTGTCTGGGCTCTGACATTTTATAAGTGTGATTGGTATTTCTGTTCATGGAATCATCTGATATCCTTCTATAGTGGGGTCAGTTTCAATCAATTCCACATAGTCATTTTCTTTTGATGGACTATAATGAGCAGTTGTATCTAGCACATTTCTAGACTGAAACCTGAGAGGTTTATGCTGAGAAGCTTTCTTTGATTTCTGCCAAAAAGTCTAGTCAGTGTATATTTTATTTTCCAACATATGTAGTATCACCTGAGCCTAATAAGGGCCAGATAAGACTGCCTGTGCTATGGCTCTCTGGAATATTCTAAGCATCCTGTCATTCAGATTTACATTCTTTTTGGTGACTTTGTTAATTCACCTTCATCTCAGATGAGGAATGTGATTTCACCAAACCCCAGAAAACCCCACCTATATGAGCTTCCCAATTTCTGACTTGGTTTGTGAGAAAGAGTAGTTTATTTCTCACAGTTTAAGGAATGATTCTAAATATTCCAGCTCATGCAGTCCTTGGGAATATCACAAACTGGACTGAGCTCTGAATTTTAGTTGGAGTTATTAGCAACATAGAGTGACTGCAGCCATAATTCCCCTTATACATCTTCCTCCAAGAAGCCAGCCATCATGATATCACTAATGTGGTGCTCTTACTTGTTTTAATTTGTGTCAATCGAAGTCTTGCCTTTTTAGGTTATGGCAAAATAAGTACACAACATTCAAATCTCAATAGTAGTAAAATAAACCTAAAAATGACAAAATATTTGAACATACACTACACCAAAGAAGATATATTATTGCAAATAAGTACAAAGAAAGATGTTGAGCATCTTAATTTTTACAGGAATGCTGATTGAAACCATCACAAGATGCCACTACAAACTTATAAGAATAGCTGAAAATTAAAGTCTGACCATTTCAAGTGTTGATGAGAAAATTGAGCAAATGAAACTATCACACACTGTAAGCAGAAATGTAAAATAAGGCACCACTTTGGAAATGTGTTTGGTCTTTTCTTTAAAAATACACACTTTACTATACAACTCAGTCATCCCAATCCTAGGTACATACTCAAAGAAAAGATATCATGTATCCATATAAAGGTGCATATATGAATATCGTAATTTTATTTGTATAAGCCTAAAACTGGGAAGAAACAAACTGAGGTATATCCATATAATGAAATACTAAAAGAAATTTAAAAAAATAAACTTTTAATACAACATGAATGAATTTCAAAATAATTATGTTGAGTGGAATGTAGCCAAACACACAAAAAAGTATGTTGTATGATTTCATTCATATAAAATTCTAGAAAATGCAAACTAATTTATAGTGACAGAAAGGTCAGTATTTCTGCATATGTGGGAGCAGGGAGAGATGGAAGGGAAGTATTGCAAATGAGGGACTTTGGGAAGTGGTTATTATTTTTACTGTGTTTATTATGGTAATAATTTTAATGTATATACCCATGATATTTATCAAATTATGATTTAAACATGTGCAGTCTATTGTATCTGAATTACATCTCAATAAGCCTGTTTTAAAAATAGCACATATCAGCCATTCTTTATATAGAACTTTGCCTAATTTCTCTCCTCAATTGTAACTTCTCTCCCATACAGCCTAACATGTAGTACCTAACAGGACTTGATCATTTGCCATGGCTGGTGAGAATTGGGTAAAGGGTGAAGTTAGACAATGTACTGTTTGAAATGGTGAGGGCAAAGTGCTCCATTCATATTTCCATCCAAGTGTGTATTCAGGCAATAATTAATAAATTGATCCTTGTGTTAATTCACACTTTCATGACATACTAAAGTTTCCCAATTTTTTTGTCAGGACCTTCATATTGGCATCATTTAATCTTACAGTGTATACACTAAGGGGATGTAGAATGAACACTGTATAAAGCAACCTTAAAATGTGGAAGTTCCTCAAACAAATTAAAAATAGAAATACTATATGATCCAATCATTCCACTGCTGAGTATTTACTCAAAAAAATGAAAATACTAATTTTAAAAGATATATGCACTGCTATATTTATTGCATAATTATTTACAAGAGCCAAGATATGGAAGCAACCTAAGTGTGAATATTATGCAGTCATATGAAGGATGAGATCTTGACATTTGCAACAACATGGTTGGACCAAGAGGGTATTATGTTAAGTGAAATAAGTCACACTGAGAAAGACAAATACTATATTATTTCACTCATATGTGGGTCTATAAAAAACAACTGAATAAACAAACAAACAAGCAAATCAGATCTATAAATACAGAGAACAAACTGATGATTGCCAGAGGGAAGGAGGTTGGAGAATGGGCAAAGTGAGTTAAGGGGAGTGGGAGATGCAGGCTTCCAGCTATGGAATGAATAAGTCATGGGAATAAAAAATACAGCATAGGGAATATAGTCAATGATATGCTAGTATCATTGCATTTGTGACAGATAGTATTTATACTTGTGGTAAGGATAGCATAATGTATAAATTTGTCAAATCACTATGTTGTAGACCTGAACTAATGTAACATTGTATGTTAATTATACTCAAAGAAAAAATAATAATAAAAGTCCAATATAGGACTACTTGTAAAAAAATGTATTACAACTACCCCAAAATTTGGAGGTTCTGGAATCTGTCTTGAGACCAACAATATTTTCATCTTATATTTGATTTTATAGTTAACAACATACTTTTACTTGTATGTTTTTAAAACTTTTCCTAACACAAGACTGTGATTTATTAGTCTCTTGGATATTTGAAAGCACAGGAAACTCCATGTTGATACACACGGAGACATATCATTTTTTTTTAAATTTAAAAAAAAAATTTTTAAATTTTTTAAATTTTATTTTATTATGTTATGTTAATCACCATACATCATTAATTTTTGATGTAGTGTTCTATGATTCATTGTTTGTGTATAACACCCAGTGCTCCATTCAATACATGCCCTCCTTAATACCCATCACCAGACTAACCCATCCCCCCACTTCCCTCCCCTCTAAAACCCTCAGTTTGTTTCTCAGAGTCCATAGTCTCCCATGGTTCGTCTTCCCCTCCGATTTCGACCCCTTTCATTTTTCCCTTCCTACTCTCTCTTTTTTTTTTTTTTAACATATAATGTATTATTTGTTTCAGAGGTACAGGTCTGTGATTCATCAGTCTTACACAATTCACAGCACTCACAATAGCATATGCCCTCCCCAATGAGACATATCATTTCTGAATCATGGCAGAAAAAGTTCTCTTGTTTGCTAAATAAACCGACTGTAGTCTACACTACTGATTTTTAAAAACAATTTAATCGTGGTAAAATACACATAAAATTTACCATATGAACCATTTTTAAGTACCTAGTTTAGTAGTGTTAAATACATTCACATGAGAGTACAACAAATCTCCAGAACTCTTTTCACCTTGCAAAACTGAAACTTCGTACCTATGTAAACAACTCCCCATTCTTCCTTCTTTCCAACCTCTGGCAACCATCATTTTATTTTCTGTCTTTATGAATTTGAGTACTCTAGGTACGTTGTAAAAGTGTAGTCTTACATCATTTGTCTTTTTGTAATTTGCTTTATTTTATTTGGCCTAATCTCACCAAGGCTCATTGATGTTATAACATGTATCAGAGGGGCGCCTGGGTAGCTCAGCCAGTTAAGCGTCTGACTATGGCTCAGGTTGTGATCTCTGGGTCCTGGGATTGAACGCCCCACCTTGAGCTCTGGGCTGAGTGGGAATCTGCTTCTCCCTCTCCCTCTGCCCTTCCCCCTGCTCATGCTGTCTCTTGCTCTCAAATCAATAAATAAAAATCTTTAAAAAATAACATGTGTCAGAATTTTCATCCTTTTTCAAAATTGAATGACATTCCATTTTTTGTATATACCACATTTTGTTTATCCATTCATCCATTGATGAACACTTGGGCTTATTCTACCAATTGCCTATTGTGAATAATGCTCCTGATGTACAAATATCATTCTGAGTGCCTGTTTTTAATTCCTTTAGGTTTATACCCAGAAGTAGAATTGCTAGATCATATGGTAATTTTATTCTTAATTTTTTAAGGAAATGCCATTCTATTTCCCATAGTGGCTGCATGATTTCACATTCCCATCAAAAGTACATAAGGGTGCCCTTTTCTCTATATCCTTACCCACACTTATTTCCTGTTTTGTTTTGTTTTGTTTTTTTTATAGTAGTAGACATTCTAACTGCTGTGAGGTATATCAAATTGCTTTGATTTGCTGATTTCGTCTTACACTGGAGAAAATGGAAGCTCAGAAAAATTATAATTTAATCAAGATCATATAACAACTATATTGCAGAGCTTAGACATAAATCTAAATCTGATTCACAGTCCAGTGTTTTTGTCTATACCTTTAATAAGCACATAATATATAAATAGGATCATGTCACTTTCTTCTTAAACCCTCCAGTTGATTCTCTTTACACAAATAGAACCAAACTCTGGACATGGTCTTCAAGGATTTACAAATCTAGACCCTGCCTTTCTCATTGAATTTTCTTTAGTCTGTACTTCCTTCACTCATCATTCTTCAGAAGTTGACTCTGTGCCTCTTTTCTCAATACACACAAACTCACCTACTCATCAGAGCATCATCAAAACTGAAGCCTCTGAGACTTTACCTGACTCACAATTGTACAGGTTAGTCTGCTGCAGTTTCATGGATGTTAGCAAAAGATAAGTGATTCTTGATCTAGACTTAAAGGATTTGATTACTTCCAGGAATATCAGTTACCAGAATATCAGCACTTGCACCAATTCCCTGAATGACAATACTCAAAGTTCCATAAAAAGAAATCCAGGTGACACTTACACATGCAGTCGGTTGTCCCACACTAATCTCAAGCATGAACACTTTTCTAACGATGGCAAACCTTAGTGATCTTTGCTCTACAGGGTGGCATAATCTGTATGATATTGAATGAAAATAACCCTGCCAATTACCTTGGAAAGAGACACTCTTTCTATCTTCTAATGTAGTTTGCTGTACATACAACCTTAAAAATATGGTACAAAACAAAGACAATCAGTATCTCTGCTCACATGGTATGCAGAATGCACACGATTTTAATTCCTTTCAATTGTCCTTAGAGTATCTATAATATTTGAATTTTTCTTTGCTTATTTCCTTTTCAGGAGTGTTCCTTGCCAATACTCCTATGCCCAAAAGACTGTTCAAGCTCCATGAGAACAGAAATAATCCACAAAATTCTCTACAATATTCTTGGAGCCTATAACATGTGGCATAAAAGTGCTTAATAAATATTTGGTGAAAGAATGAGTGAAGCAGACACTGCTGCCCTGATTAGAACAAGCTTTATCATATGGTTCTGTGATGGTTTCTTCTTGACTTAGAATTCTGAGGTGGTTTCTCCTTTTGGTTTTTATTTCTATCTAGCTTGTTGTATGAAAAATGACAGTATGTGATTCATTTTTTTTTTTTTTTAGGATTCAAGAATGTACTTACTGTGTGTTGTACTTCCCTCACATTAACAGAGAAGCTAATGCAGTATATACATTATTGTTAAAATAGGCAAATAATTGTTCATCTAGATCCGTATAATGAAACTAATTTAACATTGTGATGGGCTTCTCTACGTGCTATGCTGACTTTTCTGGCACTTGTAGATGAAATTCAGTACTGAATTCTGTAACTCCTCACAGTCTCTAACCAGCAACAGCCTCCGGGATTAGTCACTTTGTGTGTTTTGGAGATAGAAAACTTTGTATGTGGGATCATCACCACCAAAATGAGTGTGAAAATGTTTATAAAGTAAAATAAAAACAAAATGTAAAGTTGAATTGCAGTTTAAATTAAAATCTTATTATCTAGAGGCACCTGGGTAGCTCAATCAGTTAAGCATCTGATTCTTGGTTTCATATTTTCTTTGTGAGAGAAATATACTCTTCTCTTGGGAGATTATCAGCCAAAGTTGTCAACCCAATCAATGCTATGTGTGGAAAAACTCTGTCTTATACAGTTTATGCAAGAAACTATGCTATTTTATTTAACCTAAATTATGCAAGAAACTAAAGTATGCAAGAAACTATACTATTTTATTTAATTTAACCTCAAGAGATAGGTATTATCTTCACTACTACAGTGCTATTAGTAGTACTACTTCTTCTCTTAATATTTAAATAACACTTTAAAAATGAAGTGAGTCAGTGAAGCTTAGAGAAGTTATTAACTTGACCAAGGTCACAAAACTGGATGTGGAAAAGCCAGCATTATGTTTTCAGTACATTATACATATTAGGATGAACAAACTTCATTATTCTCTGAACCCTGACCTGGCTAGTCTGGACATATATTTGAATGCTAATGATATTTCAAATGCCATAAAGGACTCTTGAATTCTTTCTTACAAGTCAATTATTATAAGAATTTGATACACAAAGTCCTGTGTATGTATATATTTTGCATAATTGGCTCCTACTGTATATAGTGTTTTATAATTTTTTCCCACATAAAAATAATTTGGAATTTTTTTCTCATGTTATTAACTGTTGTGTTTTCTGTTATTAGTTGCTTGCATCATAAGGATGCAAGACAATTATTCAGTTGATATGGTTGTATCTGATTTTGATCTGTTATGTTATGTAATTTCATATGTAAAAATATTGGTCACTTAAAATTATATAAAGGTTATAGAAGTTTAAGGATTTTGATGCACAGTTCCAAAGTCTGCTCTAGAAATTTTGTATCAGTTTACTTTGCTGTGAGTAGTATTTAAGAGAATTGTTTTCTGAGTTTTGAAGAGACAAGGTATTAATTAAAAAGGAAAATTCTCCTTTAGAAAAAAGAAAATCTAGTTTTGTGATTAAGATTTATTTTATCACTCCATTGTCTGGAATAATAGAAATGTTCTATATCTCAATTGTGATCATGATAACATTCATCAAAGCTCATCAAATGTATAGCTGATAGGATGTATTTTACTATATGCTAGAGATAGCCCACCAAACTAAGTTAAAACTAAGCACAATTTTTTAAAAGATTTATTTATTCATTTGAGAGAGAGAGAGAAAGTGGGGGAAGGGGCAGAGGGAGAGAATCCTCAAGCAGACTCCTTGCTGGGCACGGAGCCCAACAGGACGCTCAATCCCACAACCCATGAGATCACGACCTGAGTCAAAACCAAGAGTCCAATGCTCAACTGACTGAGCCACGCAGGCACTCCAAGCACAATGTTTTTTTAAATGTCACTCAAGATATATATCTACAATGGGTCAGATAGGAGATTTATTCCAGATAGTCCTCATTCTGGGACTTACTGGAGGAGAAGCTACCACCCCAGATGCTGCAAAGAAATAGTGAATACAGTGAACAAAGAAAGCTTTCATGTGTTACTTCCATTCAATCAGATAGTTACTCATAATATCAAGCAGATTGGAAAATACTGTTCTACTCAGAAGCAGAACTAGAATATTTTAAACAGATCTAATGATGACTATATTTTCTGATATTTTCCAATAGAATAATAAATATTTTTCTTCACTAAAGATTATAAACTGAGTTTATCTTACCTAAAAGTTAAAAAAATAAATTGGGACTCCTAGGTGGCTCAGGCCGTTAAGCCTCTGACTCTTGATTTTGGCTCGGATCATAATCTCATGGGTCATGATATGGAGCCCCACATCAGGCTCTGTGCTGGGTGTGGAGCCTGCTTAAGATTCTCTCTGTCCCCCTCCCTCTGCCCCTCCTTTCCCCTCTTCCCTAAAAAATATATTTTTGATGTTTGGGTTTTACTTTATATATAAACACATAATGTTCTATGAATTGTCTATGCAGTTTTTTTTAAAAAAAAACATTATTTTTCTAATCATCTTTGGTATTTTCTTTATACAGTTTAAAATAAAACCTCTAGAAAAATTTTTTTAATGGCTATATCCCCAGTAGTAGAATAGTGATTGGCACAGATTAGTCACCCAAGAAATACTTGCTGACTGAGTGAGTAGTCGGAATAACTCTAGTTACTTTGAGAAGATAATTAAATACTTCCTGTTTTAGTCAGGAAGAAATGGTGCCATAGCTTATGAGTCTTATTACAATATTAATCAACCTAGGAAGCCAGAACAAAGCTTTGAACAGAAAAAAGTAATAAAAGTGGAAAATAAGTTAATTTTTTTCTCAAAGATGGGTTTATTTTTCTATGTCAGGATGGACTAGGAAATGTAGGAATGGCTAGCAGTCATTTTAAAGATGACCTTATGTTTAGTACTTATTTGAGAACAAATCTGAGGTGTTAGAGATGATTATACACAGCCAAAACCTTTATCACAGCAAAGATAACGTCCCAAACTCTGTGTATTTTAAATGTGGACAATTCCTATTCTGGGTTGGAGCTCAGGACTAAACCACTTTGTATATCTCACACATTCGAATTCTGAAATTACCAGATGCGGGATGAATAGCATGTGTACTCACTCTCAGATGATTTGAAATCTTCAAGGTGAGGTCCTGGCTATGGAGCATGACATACGTCCTGTACTTTACATTCTGTCAAATGACAGAAAGATGAGTTTTACAACAGAGTTTGTTTCCTTTTTAATGAAATTGCAGTGCCTAAACCTAGTATGTGCAACTAAAACATGATATATCCCTTATAAAAGGTCAGTTTCCATGTATGTCATAATGCCACAGTTAGAACCTTTGGATTTATCTTAAGTAAATTATTCACAAGCAACAAGAGGTATTTTTAATGTTTAAGATTCTCACTTACTGAATTGCAAAGTGAGTTCTCTGAAGGATTTATTATATTTTTCATGTATGTCAACCAACATATTTCAACATCTCTGATATCTCCATTCATTTTTGTAATATAATTTCATATCTAATAAACATAAGACTGCATCTTATCAAAAGCATTAAGATTCACAGTCTGCAGAAAAGAATAATACAATGTTAAAAATCAAAGGCAAGACCTTATGCCTTGAACAAACTGTCCAGATAAAACCCAAGCTATTTTATTCATGATAATAAATAACCCAATGCCTTCATTAACCTTTATTCTTTTTTATTAGCAGTCTTGGCAACATGGCTTTGAGCTGAGCCCAGCAGGCTGTCCACAAAGTGACATTTTAGAGATTGGCAAAGCAATGCACTTTGTGTCAAAGTAGACTATCTTGAATTTTTGTTCTTCACAGCAGGAGAAAGCCTCTCTGGATCCTTTTGTCCTTTTGAATGCATGGACACATAGACACAGGAATATAAGAATTTTTCTTGTCAATATGAAAAGCAAATTACTTACCTTTCTTATTTAAGATAGAAGACCAGGTATTTGAGGTGACTGAAAAGTGTCTTAAACCAAATTCAGCCAAAGAAGAACTTAGAATAAACACAACTGTTTGAGACTTCCTTAAAGGATGCATTTCATTTCATAAAGATGCAGTAGGTATTTAAGTAGAACCCTTTCTGGTGTATAATTTGTTCTAATAACATAAATAATTAAAATAGATAAGCAAAATGTGGTAGTCACAAAACAAATGAATGTATTTGGAAGTGACAAAGGGGTGCACATGCCTGGATCTTAATCATATACAGCTGAATGAAAAAAGGAAGAGAGATTTACACATATAACAAAACATCATATAAGTTAATTAAAAAGAATCTATTCAAGATAACAATACACATATTTTAGAAATAATATATATTAAACACTTCATAATTGTTGTGAGGGTTGAGAGTGTGTAATGAGAGAGCAGAATACAAAATAAAGATAAATGGGAACCAGTAGACGGACAAAACAAGAGAAGGACCAGTGATGATGATGTGCCATATTGAAAAATTATAATTAACATAGACTTCTTCTTGTGAGGTCTAAAAATAAATTCCACTGTGAATTGACCCTGAAGAATATTTGAGACTCTTCTTTCTTCCATTTTCTAAAAAAAAAAAAAAAAAAAAAAAGTGTATTAATGAAAAAAACTATCAAGTAGATAAATTGATAAATTGTGTGCAGGGCCAAGTTTAGTTAAAATTATAAAATAGGAAAATATTTTTTCTAAGGTCATCTCTTTGAAACCTTTCTTCATTTCTATGACTTTAGGATCAAAAACACAAGACTACTTCTCCTGCCAGATGTCATAATTTAGTAAACTCTACTTCAGGATTGTTGAGACATAATCCATGACCTTCTCAGGAATACTTGGGGCACATGAATAAGAGAAATAAGAGAAGAGAATAAGAGAAATAAGAGAAGAGAATAATCACATTTACTTAGTACCTATTACACTCTACTATACTATTCACTACGTATTTTAATTTTACATATTTTTGAAGGGCTTTTCAGTACAAGGGACTTGCTCTATCAATACCACAGTGAACAACACAAAGTCCATGTCATTTGGAGCTTATTTCTTTGGGGAGACCAACAATGCACAGACAAATCTATAGCATCATGTAGTAATAAGTGCTGTGAAGAAAAAATAAACAGAGAGGTGGTACATAGTGACAGGGAAGCTATCATTATAGAGAAATAAAGGAGAGACTCTGAGAAGATGACAGAGTAGAGCCCTGAATGACACAGGAGTCCTAAGGACATCTAATTATTAATGTAATTGAAATTGAAACATGGCTCTCTATTAGAAAAGTGACATAGTAAGGGTGGGTTTTCTGACCATAAATTCAGGTGTACAAATAATTACTTTTCTCTAATCCTACATCAACTCTATCTTGAGCTGACATTTCAAATGATGGCAACAAACAACTTAATAAATACAAGGGCAATGGTGATTTCTGATTTAAACTAAGTCAGTGCAATATTGTAACCACTCTAGCATCCTTTCTTTCTCCATAGGATTTATTTTTTTTATTTTTATTTTTTTTTATTCTTATGTTAATCCCCATACATTACATCATTAGTTTTAGATGAAGTGTTCCATGATTCATTGTTTGTGCATAACACCCAGTGCTCCATGCAGAATGTGCCCTCCTCAATACCCACCACCAGGCTAACCCATCCTCCCACCCCCCTCCCCTCTAGAACCCTCAGTTTGTTTTTCAGAGTCCATTGCCTCTCATGGTTCGTCTAACCCTCCGATTTCCCCCACTTCATTCTTCCCCTCCCGCTACCTTCTTCTTCTTCTTTTTTTTTCTTAACATATATTGCATTATTTGTTTCATAGGTACAGATCTGAGATTCAACAGTCTTGCACAATTCACAGCGCTTACCAGAGCACATACCATCCCCAGTGTCTATCACCCAGTCACCCCATCCCTCCCAGCCCACCCCACTCCAGCAACCCTCAGTTTGTTTCCTGCAATTAAGAATTCCTCATATCAGTGAGATCATATGATACATATCTTTCTCTGTTTGACTTATTTCACTCAACATAATACCCTCCAGTTCCATCCATGTCATTGCAAATGGCAAGATCTCATTCCTTTTGATGGCTGCATAATATTCCATTGTATATATATACCACCTCTTCTTTATCCATTCATCTGTCGATGGACATCTTGGCTCTTTCCACAGTTTGGCTATTGTGGACATTGCTGCTATAAACATCGGGGTGCACGTACCCTTTCGGATCCCTACTTTTGTATCTTTGGGGTAAATACCCAGTAGTGCAATGGTTGGATCATATGGTAGCTCTATTTTCAACTTTTTGAGGAACCTCCATACTGTTTTCCAGAGTGGCTGCACCAGCTTGCATTCCCACCAACAGTGTAGGAGGGTTCCCCTTTCTCCGCATCCCCGCCAACATCTGTCGTTTCCTGACTTGTTAATTTTAGCCATTCTGACTGGAGTGAGGTGGTATCTCATTGAGGTTTTGATTTGGATTTCCCTGATGCCGAGCGATATTGAGCACTTTTTTATGTGTCTGTTGGCCATTCGGATGTCTTCTTTGGAAAAATGTCTGTTCATGTCTTCTGCCCATTTCTTGATTGGATTCTTTGTTCTTTGGGTGTTGAGTTTGATGAGTTCTTTATAGATTTTGGATACTAGCCCTTTAACTGATATGTCATTTGCAAATATCTTCTCCCATTCTGTCGGTTGTCTTTTGGTTTTGTTGACTGTTTCCTTTGCTTTGCAAAAGCTTTTTATCTTGATGAAGTCCCAATAGTTCATTTTTGCCCTTGCTTCCCTTGCCTTTGGCGATGTTTCTAAGAAGAAGTTGCTTCAGCTGAGGTCAAAGAGGTTGCTGCCTGTGTTCTCCTTTAGGATTTTGATGGACTCCTGTCTCACACTGAGGTCTTTCAACCATTTGGAGTCTATTTTGGTGGGTGGTGTAAGGAAATGGTCCAGTTTCATTCTTCTGCATGTGGCTATCCAATTTTCCCAACACCATTTGTTGAAGAGACTGTCTTTGTTCCATTGGACATTCTTCCCTGCTTTGTCAAAGATTAGTTGACCATAGAGTTGAGGGTCCATTTCTGGGCTCTCTATTCTGTTCCATTGATCTATGTGTCTGTTTTTGTGCCAGTACCATGCTGTCTTGATGATGACAGCTTTGTAATAGAGCTGGAAGTCTGGAATTGTGATGCCGCCGGCTTTGCTTTTCTTTTTCAACATTCCTCTGGCTATGCGGGGTCTTTTCTGGTTCCATACAAATTTTAGGATTATTTGTTCCATTTCTTTGAAAAAAGTGGATGGTATTTTGATGGGGATTGCATTGAATGTGTAGATTGCTCTAGGTAGCATTGACATCTTCACAATATTTGTTCTTCCAATCCATGAGCATGGAACGTTTTTCCATTTCTTTGTGTCTTCCTCAATTTCTTTCATGAGTATTTTATAGTTTTCTGAGTACAGATCCTTTGCCTCTTTGGTTAGATTTATTCCTAGGTATCTTATGGTTTTGGGTGCAATTGTAAATGGGATCGACTCCTTAATTTCTCTTTCTTCTGTCTTGTTGTTGGTGTATAGGAATGCCACTGACTTCTGTGCATTGATTTTATATCCTGCCACTTGACTGAATTCCTGTATGAGTTCTAGCAGTTTTGGGGTGGAGTCTTTGGGGTTTTCCACATAAAGTATCATATCATCTGCAGAGAGTGAGAGTTTGACTTCTTCTTTGCCAATTTGGATGCCTTTGATTTCTTTTTGTTGTCTGATTGCTGTGGCTAGGACTTCCAATACTATGTTGAATAGCAGTGGTGATAGTGGACATCCCTGCTGCGTTCCTGACCTTAGGGGGAAAGCTCTCAGTTTTTCCCCATTGAGAATGATATTCGCTATAGGTTTTTCATAGATGGCTTTTATGATATTGAGGTATGTACCCTCTATGCCTATACTCTGAAGAGTTTTGATCAAGAAAGGATGCTGTACTTTGTCAAAAGCTTTTTCTGCATCTACTGAGAGGATCATATGATTCTTGTTCTTTCTTTTGTTAATGTATTGTATCACATTGATTGATTTGCGGATGTTGAACCACCCTTGCAGCCCAGGGATAAATCCCACTTGGTCATGGTGAATAATCCTTTTAATGTACTGTTGGATCCTATTGGCTAGTATTTTGGTGAGAATTTTTGGATCCATGTTCATCAGGGATATCGGTCTGTAATTCTCCTTTTTGATGGGGTCTTTGTCTGGTTTTGGGATCAAGGTAATGCTGGCCTCATAAAATGAGTTTGGAAGTTTTTCTTCCATTTCTATTTTTTGGAACAGTTTCAGAAGAATGGGTAATAATTCTTCTTGAAATGTTTGGTAGAATTCCCCTGGGAAGCCATCTGGCCCTGGGCTGTTGTTTTTTGGGAGATTTTTGATGACTGCTTCAATTTCCTTAGTGGTTATAGGTCTGTTCAGGTTTTCTATTTCATCCTGGTTCAGTTTTGGTAGTTGATACATCTCTAGGAATGCATCCATCTCTTCCAGGTTATCTAATTTGCTGGCATAGAGTTGCTCATAATATGTTCTTATAATTGTTTGTATTTCTTTGGTGTTGGTTGTGATCTCTCCTCTTTCCTTCATGATTTTGTTGATTTGGGTCATTTCTCTTCTCTTTTTGATAAGTCTGGCCAGGGGTTTATCACTCTTGTTAACTCTTTCAAAGAACCAGCTCCTAGTTTCGTTGATCTGTTCTACTGTTCTTTTAGTTTCTATTTCATTGATTTCTGCTCTGATCTTTATTATTTCTCTTCTCCTGCTGGGTTTAGGCTTTATTTGCTGTTCTTTCTCCAGCTCCTTTAGGTGTAGGGTTAGGTTGTGTACTTGAGACCTTTCTTGTTTCTTGAGAAAGGCTTGTATTGCTATATACTTTCCTCTTAGGACTGCCTTTGTTGCATCCCAAAGACTTTGAATAGTTGTGTTTTCATTTTCATTGGTTTCCATGTATTTTTTTAATTCTTCTTTAATTTCCTGGTTGACCCATTCATTCTTCAGTAGGATGCTCTTTAGCCTCCATGTATTTGAGTTCTTTCCGACTTTCCTCTTGTGATTGAGTTCTAGTTTCAAAGCATTGTGGTCTGAAAATAGACAGGGAATGATCCCAATCTTTTGGTACCAGTTGAGACCTGATTTATGACTTAGGATGTGATCTATTCTGGAGAATGTTCCATGGGCACTAGAGAAGAATGTGTATTCCGTTGCTTTGGGGTGGAATGTTCTGAATATGTCTGTGAAGTCCATTTGGTCCAGTGTTTCATTTAAAGTCTTTATTTCCTTGTTGATCTTTTGCTTAGACGATCTGTCCATTTCAGTGAGGGGGATGTTAAAGTCCCCCACTATTACTGTATTGTTGTCGATGTGTTTCTTTGCTTTTGTTATTAATTGCCTTATATAATTGGCTGCTCCCATATTAGGGGCATAGATATTTACAATTCTTAGATCTTCTTGTTGGATAGATCCTTTAAGTATGATATAGTGTCCTTCCTCATCTCTTATTACAGTCTTTGGTTTAAAATCTAATTTGTCTGATATAAGGATTGCCACCCCAGCTTTCTTTTGGTGTCCATTAGCATGGTAAAAGGTTTTCCACCCCCTCACTTTCAATCTGGGGGTGTCTTTGGTTCTAAAATGAGTCTCTTGCAGACAGCATATTGATGGGTCTTGTTTTTTAATCCAGTCTGTTAGCCTGTGTCTTTTGATTGGGGCATTTAGCCCATTTACATTCAGGGTAACTATTGAAAGATAGGAATTTAGTGCCATTGTATTGCCTGTAAGGTGACTGTTCCTGTATATTGTCTGTGTTCCTTTCTGGTCTATGTTGCTTTTAGGCTCTCTCTTTGCTTAGAGGACCCCTTCCAAGATTTCCTGTAGGGCTGGTTTTGTGTTCGCAAATTCCTTTAGTTTTTGTTTGTCCTGGAAGCTTTTTATCTCTCCTTCAATTTTCAATGACAGCCTAGCTGGATAGAGTATTCTTGGCTGCATATTTTTCTCATTTAGTGCTCTGAATATATCCTGCCAGTCCTTTCTGGCCTGCCAGGTCTCTGTGGATAGGTCTGTTGCCAATCTAATGTTTCTACCCTTGTAGGTTACATATCTCTTCTCCCGAGCTGCTTTCAGGATTTTCTCTTTGTCTCTGAGACTCGTAAGTTTTACTATTAGATGTCGGGGTGTTGATCTATTTTTATTGATTTTGAGAGGGGTTCTCTGTGCTTCCTGGATTTTGATGCCAGTTTCCTTCCCCAAATTAGGGAAGTTCTCTGCTATAATTTGCTCCATTATACTTTCTGCCCCTCTCTCTCTTTCTTCTTCTTCTGGGATCCCAATTATTCTAATGTTGTTTCGTCTTATGGTATCGCTTATCTCTAGAATTCTGCCCTCGTGATCCAGTAGTTGTTTATCTCTCTTTTTCTCACTTCTTTATTTTCCATCATTTCATCTTCTATATTACTGATTCTCTCTTCTGCCTCATTTATTCTAGCACTTAGCGCCCCCATTTTTGATTGTACCTCATTAATAGCCTTTTTGATTTCTACTTGGTTGGATTTTAGCTCTTTTACTTCTCCAGAAAGGGTTTCTCTAATAACTTCCATATTTTTTTCAAGCCCAGCTAGTATCTTTAAAGTGATGATTCTGAACTCTAGATCTGACATCGTACTAATGTCCATATTGAGTAGGTCCCTGGCAGTCGGTACTACGTCTTGTTCTTTTTGTTGAGGTGATTTTTTCCGTCTTGTCATTTTGTGCAGAGGAGGATAGATGAATGAGAGAACAAAATGCTAGCAGAGTAACCATGCCCCCAGAAAATATACTCTAAACAAATCAGAAAAGACCTGAAGCAGTGGGATAAGAAAGGGAAAGAGAGAAAAAAGAAAAAGAAAAAAAGGAAAAAGATAAAGATAAAAACAAAAACAAAACAAAACAACAACAACAACAAACCAGAATGTGATTAAATATGATCAGGCTGGTATATAGATCAGTGCCACACACTAGATTTGGGGTGTATTTTGGTCTTTTAGAAGAAAGTGCCTCCCAAAATTTTAAAGAAAGAAAAACTTATATATGTACAAAAATAAGGGTTGATATGATGAAGGGATGGAATATGACTGTAAAGATGGAAATTATAAAAAATTTTATAAAAGGAATTGATAAGAAGTTGTTTGAAGAAAGAAAGAAGAGGATTTAAAAAAAGAAAAAAGAAAAAGAAAAAAAAAAGGAAGAGGATGTGATCAGGCAGGGGAATAGAAAACACCATATACTAGAGATTTAGGGTATATTTTAATCTGTTAGAAGAAACTATCTCAAAATTTTAAAGAGAGAACAACTTATATACATATGCCAAAAATATGGGTAACTACTATGAAGGGATAGAATATGACTCTAAAAATGAAAAATAAAAATGTTTTTTTTAAAAAAAGGGATTGATAAGATGTTGGTTGAAAAAGGGAAAAAGAAAAATTCAAAAAGAAATAAAAAGACAAAAAGACAGTTAAAAAAAAATTCACTTTGAAAGACTAAAGAATCATGGTAAAAAAGCCATGGATTCTATGTGCAGTATTCCCCTAGCACTGGAGTTCTGCTGTTCTCATTGATTGGTAAACTTGGTCTTGGCTGGCTGTTCTCGCTGATCTTCTGGGGAGGGGCCTGTTGCCGTGGTTTCCAAATGTCTCTGCCGGAGGCGGAATTGCCCCGCCCTTGCCCCCTCCCGGCTAAGTAATCTGCTCGGGTTTGTTCTCCAGGGCTTTTGTTCCCTGCGAGTGTTCCGTACAGCTTTGGAGGCGGAGAGTGAAAATGGCGGCCTCCGAATCTCCGCCCCCAGAGGAGCCAAGAACTCGGGGCCCCGCTCCTCAGTGAGCCCCCAGAGAAAAGCCGTCAGTCACTCCCGTCTCCCCGGTCTCCGGCCGCACCCCGTGCTCGCCCGGCCTGTGACCGCGCGCCTCTATCAATGGCACCCGACCCCGGGTGGAGTCTCCAAACCCAGCAGATCCCTGCGGTGCACTCCCGCGCGGCTCCTCCTGGAGGAGGAAGGTGAGTCTCCCCTGATCTGCCGCTTGTTGGGTCCCTGCTGGAGGAGCAGGGGCCCGACTGTGCCGCGGATCCCGGTTTATGGCCACCCCGAGCTGAGAGCCCGCGCCTGGGCTCCGCCTCTGCAGCCGGCTTCCCTGCTCTGTTACCTGGGAGCTCTGCCACACTCAGGCACCCCCGGTCTTTCTGTGACCCCGAGGGTCCTGAGACCACACTGTCCCCGAGGGTTCCACCCCCCGCTTAGCCACCAGAGTGACGTCCCTCAGCGGAGCAGACTTTTAAAAGTTCCGATTTTGTGCTCCGTGGTTCTATCACTTGCCAGAAGCGGCCGACGGAGGCCCCTCCCCCGCCGTCTCTCCTCCCAAATATCGCCTCGGATTCACTTCTCCGCACGTCCTACCTTCCAGAAAGTGGTCGCTTTTCTGATGAGAGAGCCGTTGCTCTTCTTTTCTTCAATCTCCTGTTGAGTTTGTAGGTGTTCAGAATGGTTTGATCTCTATCCAGCTGAATTCCTGAGAGGAGACGAAATCCAGGTCTCCTACTCCTCCACCTGGGTCTTGTTTTTTGATCTGCTCTGATAATCAATCTCTTCTTTTAATTGACACATTTAAATTATTAGTGTTTAAAATGATATAATTGATATAATTGGTTCAATCTCTTCCATGTTTGTTACTGTTTTCTATTTTTGGCCATATTTTTGTCTTTCAGTTTTTTCTCCCTTTTGTAGTTTTAACTCTGTTTTTCTGGTGATTCCATTTTCTCTCCTCCCTTAGCATTTTCACTTACACTTCATTTTTCACTTTTTGTTAATGGTTGCCCTAGAGTTTGCAATATGCATTTACAACTAATTCAAGTCCACTCTCAGGTACTATACCACTTCATTGGTAGTATGAGTACCTTTAACAAAGTAATTCTAATTCATCCCTTTTGTCCCTTGTATCATTGCTGTCATTTATATCATTTACATATAAGCAACCATATGCATATAAATAATCAAATGTATTATTGCTATTATTAGGTGAACAACTGTTATCAGTTTGATCCTTTAAGAACAAGAAAAATAAAGATTTTTACATTGTTTTTCCTTATTCCTTCTTCAATTATCTTCCTTTCTTTAGGTTTATCTGATTTCCTTACCTATATCCTTTTTCTTCTTTCTAAGTAACATTTCTTGCAAGGAAAGTCTAGTGGCAACAAATTCTCTCAATTTTTGTTTGCCTGAGAAAGTCTTTATTTCTCTTTCACTTTTGAATAATATTTTTTCAGGACATAGAATTCTAGGTTCTTAGATTTTTTTTCTCACTTAGCACAAAGTATTTCTGTTTTTTTTTTTTTTTTAAAGATTTTATTTATTTATTTGAGAGAGAGCACATGAGAGGGGGGAGGGGCAGAGGGAGAAGCAGACTCCCCACCGAGCAGGGAGCCCGATGCGGGACTCCATCCTGGGACTCCAGGATCATGACCTGAGCCGAAGGCAGTCGCTTAACCAACTGAGCCACGCAGGCACCCCAGTTTTTTTTTTTAAGATTTTATTTATTTATTTGAAAGAGAATGAGAGAGAGCACATGAGAGGGGGGAGGGTCAGAGGGAGAAGCAGACTCCCTGCTGAGCAGGGAGCCCAACACGGAACTCGATCCAGGGACTCCAGGATCATGACCTGAGCCGAAGGCAGTCGCTTAACCAACTGAGCCACCCAGGTGCCCTAGCACAAAGTATTTCACTCCACTCTCTCTCTTGCATGATTTCTGAGGAAAAGTTGAATGTAATTTTTGTTGCTGTTGTTTTTCCTTTATAGGTAAGGTATTCTGTTTTCTTTCAGGACTTTTTTTTTTTTTTTTATCTTTGATTTTCTGTACTTTGAAGTTATACTTAATTGTAGTTTTTTTGGTTTTCTTGTTTTTGTTTTTGTTTTGGCTTTTATTTTATTAGGTGTTCTCTGAGCTTCCTGGATCTATGGTGTGTGTCTGATGCTAATTTGGGAAAATTCTCAGTCACTGATGCTTCAAATATTTCATTTATTCCTTTTTTTTCTTTTTCTGATATTCCCATTATATATGTTATACTTTTGTAGTTGTCTCATGGTCCTTGGATATTCTGTTCTTATTTTTCTTCAGTTTTTGTTCTCTTTGCTTTCAGTTTTTGAAGTTTTTATTGCTATATTCTCAAGCACATAAATTATTTTCTCAGCTGTGTCCAGTCTACTAATAAAGCCATCAAAATCATTCTTCATTTCTATTAGTTTTTTATATTCTCTACCATTTGTTTTTTATTCTTTCCTAGGTTTTTCATCTCTCTGCTTACATTGCCAACTGCTCTTTCATGCTATCTACTTTATCCATCAGAACCCTTAGCATATTATTCATAGTTGTTTTAAATACCTGGTCTGATAATTCTAACATTCCTGCCATGTCTAGTTTAGATACTTGCCCTGCCTCTTCCTCCTTTTCCACTCCTCCTCCATCTCCTCTTTTCTTTGATTTCATCTTATCCTTTTTTTTTTTTTTTTTAATAGCTGGGCGATAGCTGGGCATGATGTACTGGGCAAAAGAAACTACTGTTAATAGGCCTTTAGTAATGTGGTTAGTTGTTTAGGGAGGGAAAGCATTCTGTAGTCCCATGATTAAGTTTCAGTTTTTTAGGGAGCTTATGCCTCTCGAATGTAAATCTCACAGAGTTTCTTGGTTTTTCCCCCTCGCTTAAATGGGTGAGGTGTCTAGAGTGGCCAGGAATTGGCTATTGCCCTTTTTGCCTGTCATGATAATACCCTAACAGGTGAGGTTCTGTTTAACTAGTTTTTCTGCATGCAAGGCTTGTTAAGAACAATAGAGTGTTCTGACGTATTTCAAAAATGGTTCCTTTTTCCTACCCTCAGCCAGAAGTATGAGGGTTTTTTCTTATGTATACACTGTAGTCAAGCTCCTGGAGGTAATTCTCACAATAATGGGAGGACCATCTATGACTCAGTCCCTCTGGACTTTTTTAACTGTAAGACTTGTCCTTATTGAGCCTTGAAAAATTCATCAATTACCATTTAGGTTTATCTACCCCAGCACTGGTTCCTGTGGCTGTTTCCCCTTGTGAGTCTCTGCTCTGGTGAGCCATGACTCCCTGTATTCACCTGTCTATCTCTAATCATGGGGAAGCAGTTTGCTCTATGTCATCTCTCTTTTTTTTTTTTTTTAGATTTTATTTATTTGAGCACAGCAGGGAGGAGGGGCAGAAGGAGAGGGAAAAGCAGACACCCTACTGAGCAGGGAGCCCAATGCAGGGCTTGATCCCAGGACCCTGGGATCATGACCTGACCCGAAAGCAGACACTTAACCAACTGAGCCACCCAGGCACCCCTGTGTCATCTCTTTTCTTACAGACACAAGAAGAGCTGTTAATTTTTCAGTATGCTCATCTTTTTACTTGTTAGTATGGAGTGATGACTGCCAGCTCCTTATGTGAGGAACTGGGAAGTAGAAGTCTCTGTTTAGATTTTTAAGAAACTGCCAAACTTTTTTAGTGGCTGTACCATTTACTTTCCCACTACCATTGTCTAAGTGATCCAAGTTTTCTGCATCGTCACTGCTATTGATTACTATAGAGTTTATGGTTTACATCTTTAACATATCAAAGTCTACATTCAGAAGATATGCTATGGCATATATAATGTAAGAACTTTTCAACAGTATGCTTTTCCTTATCCCCTCCAGCTTTTGTGTTATTGTCATACATTTTACTTTTACATATATGATAAACCCCAAACACATTGTTTTTGTTTTTGTCTTTAAACAACTCATCATACTTAAAGGACTATAAATAACAATGTCTTTATATATACCCATAAAATAACTAATTTTAATACTCTCCATGCTTTGGTTTAGATCCAGGTTCCCATATGGTATTATTTTCTTTCTGCTTAAAGGACTATCTTTATAATTTCTTATGTCCGCCGGTGATGAAATCTTTTAGCATTTGAATGTCTGAAAAATCCGTTCTTTGTCTTCTTGATTTTTGACAGATTTTGTTTTGCTGGGTAACAAATTCCATGTTAAAAATTCATCATTCTTGGGGCGACTGAGTGGCTCAGTTGTTAAGCGTCTGCCTTCGGCTCAGGTCATGATCCCAGGGTGCTGGGATCGAGCCCCACATCGGGCTCCCTGCTCCTCGGGAGGCCTGCTTCTCCCTCTCCCACTCCCCCTGCTTGTGTTCTCTCTCTCGCTGTGTCTCTCTGTCAAATAAATAAATAAAATCTTAAAAAAAAAAAAAATTCATCATTCTTGGGTGCCTGGGTGGCTGAGATGGTTGAGTGTCTGCCTTCAGCTCACGTCGTGATCCCAGGGTCCGGGGATGGAGTTCCGCATCAGGCTCCCTGCTCCTCGGGGAGCCTGCTTCTCTCTCTGTCTCTCATGAATAAATAAATAAATAAAATCTTAGAAAAAAATTCATCATTCTTATCTTTTGGGAGAAGAACGTTGTTGTTTCTTTCACTACTTAAGTGATATTGCTCTCTTGTAAATTGCATTCATTTGAGAAGAGATCTGGTGCCATCCTTATTCTGTTCTTCTGTGTGTAATATGCCTTCCACTTCTGGCTGCTTTTACATTTTTTCTCTTTATAATCAGTTTAACGGAATTTGATTCTTATATGCCTGGATGTAGTTTTCTTCATGTTTTTTTTTATTTGTTTGTTTTTGAGTTTCATTGTGTTTTTTGGGGATCTCTTGATGTATAGTTTTTAAAAATGGGAAAAATTTCTGTCATTATATCTGCAATTGTATTTTCTGTTTCTTTTTCCTCTCCTCCTGGGACTTTAATTACATAGTATATTTTGCTACTCAAGTTGTCCCACAGTTCACTAATATTCTGTTCATTTTTTCCCAAATTTTATCATCTGTATCAATTCTGAGTCAGTTTCAATTAACTAAGTTTTTCCTTATTATGGGCCATATTTCCCTGCCTCATTGCACACCCGACAATTTTAGATCTAATGAAAGACATGGTGCATTTTTTTTGTGTGTGCTGGGTATTTTTAGATTTCTAAAAATATTCTTGAGCTTTATTCTGGGATGCAGTTTGATCATTGGAATCAGTCTGATCCTTTCAGGTCTTGATTTTATGCTTTGTAGGTGTGACCAGAGCAGCATTTAATCGTTTCAATTTTTTCCTAATACTGAGGCAGGACTCTTATTAGTACTCTAACTCTGGATTGGCAAACTACAGCTTGAGGGCTAGGGTCTGTTTTTATAAATAAAGTTTACTGAAACACAACCATGCCTATTCATGTGTCTGTTGTCTCTGGCTGTTTCTGTGCTACAGTGGCAAAAAAGCCACAGTTATAATAAAGACCATGTGACCCACAGAGCCTGGCCCTTTAAGAAAAAGTATGTCAATTACTACACTGATGGATGCCTCCTGAGTTATAAAGTTTCCACTCTCTCTTTTGGGAACAGGTATTATCTGGCCTCACAGTTATTCTGGCCTCTGTGATACTCAGTATTGAACTGAATTCGGGAGGGGGTCCTTCTGCAGATCTCCAGAGTTCTCTCTCGGTGCAGCTCTCTCCTTCATGGAATTTGGTCATGTAAATCCTAGCCACCATGGCTTCTCTGGAAGCTCATTCCTGCCTACTCAACTCAAGAAGACCATGGGGCTCTGTTGAAGGTTTTCCCCTCCCAGCTCTGTGGGGTATAATCTTTCTCCAGGCAGAAAGCTGGGGCAGTCATAGGGATCGCTTTTCCATCTCTCAGGGATCACTGTTTTTTGGTGTGTGATGCTCGACATTCTGAGAGCCATTGTTTGTTTATTTTGTGCTTCCCCCCCACCCCCAGTTGTTGCAAATGAAGGGAGTTCAGTTCCTGTTATTTGATCTTACCTGGAAATGGAAGTGCAAGAATTAATTTCTTTTTTCCCTAAGAAAAGAGTCAATATGAAAGTCAGAGAATAACATTTAATAATTTGGATAGACAAGAGGGTGTTTGTATGCAAGTAATCTTTACTAGTTTAATTAAATGTAAGAAAATTTGACTCCAATGCTTGCATTGATGATTTTATATAAGCAAAATTGTTTAATATGTACAATTTTTTAAAGATTTTATTTATTTGACAGAGAGAGACACATAGCGAGAGAGGGAATACAAGCAGGGGGAGTGGGGGAGGGAGAAGCAGGCTCCCCGCTGAACAGGGAGCCTGATGTGGGGCTCCATCCCAGGATCCTGGGATCATGACCTGAGCCAAAGGCAGACCCTTAACGACTGAGCCACCCAGGCACTCCAATACATACAATTTTAACACAATAACAGAACTGCCTTTAAGATATATTCCAATAGGGGTGTCTGGATGACTTAAGTATCTGACTCTTGATTTTGGCTCAGGTCATGATCTCAGGATCATGAGATTGAGCTCAGCCACTGGCTCCTCATTGGGGAGTCTTCTTCTCTCTTTCTCTCCCTCTGCCTCCACCCCTCCCCCCTGCTCACACAGGCTCTCTGAAATAAGTAAATAAAACTTTTTTTAAAAAGGTATATTCTAATACACATCATCTTAAATGTAAATTTCATTTTATAAAATGAAATTCATTTTCTTTCAGTAAGAAAGATGACAAATTATAATCATCCTCATTCCCTTCCCCTACAATCTCAAATCTCAATCTCAAATATTTTGGGTTTTTTTGGTTGTTTTTGCTTGCTTTTTTACTATCCTTATCCTCTCTAAATACCATTGAGAACACACAGGTAGTTGAGTAAATTAGTTTTATTACTTCTTAAAAGAAGGGAGAAAACACACAATGGGAAAGTGTCACGCTAAGAGACTGTTAGAAAAGACTTACAGGATTTGAACTTGTGTTAGGTGACTTTGCAGAAGATTCAGGAGGCAAAGATTACTCTAGATTGGATGTTGTCAAGAAGTGGAGGCAATTTTATGATTAAGTATCTAATAAATATTATCACTAAGGTAGGAGGAATAAATGGAGGCTGAATTTATGATTGGCAAAGAAGCAATAGTTGGGGCACCTGGGTGGCTCAGCCATTAAAGTGTCTGCCTTCAGCTCAGGTCATGATCCCAGGGTTCTGGGATCGAGTCCTGCATTGGGCTCCCTGCTTGGTGGGGAGCCTGCTTCTCCCTCTGCCTCTGCCTCTCCCCTCCTGCTCATGCTCTCTCTCTCTTACTGTATCTGTGTCTCAAATGAATAAAATCCTAAAAAAAAAAAAAAAAAGAAGAAGCAATAGTCACCCATATTAGTCAAGATTAGGATGTTGGTGTTTTTTGTGGCTTAGACAATGATTCTACTGTCTGTGTTCAGGCATGATTATGAACCGATTTTCTTTTTGTCTTAATTCATCAGGATTACAGAGTAACTTTGTCTGATGTTGATATTCTATGAAAGTGTTTATGTTCAACAGAAGAAACCAAGGCCTACGTGTGAGTGACAGGCCAGCTCCCAGATGTCGAGGATGGTTTTCTCTTTCTTGTTGTCATGATGAGAAAGGCCACATGGTAGAGTGGCAAGAACCATGCATTAGTATTCATGGACCTGCATTACCATCATCCTTCTTCTATCATCTGTGGCCCTAGGATATGTAAGCTAAAATTTCTGGGTTTTAGTATTTAATTTACCTTAGTAAAATTTCTGGGTCTAATTCTTCATAAAAATCAGAGGATTGGATTTGATTGTTTCCAAAGTGGTTTCCATTTCTTTCATTTTATAAATGAGAATTTTGCTTTAAAGCCAAGAGAATTCCATTCTAGAAATGCTAAATAAAATGAAACCATTGAGGTGTTTTATTTATTTTTCCTTTAGATATAAGCTTTATAGTAAGGATAAGTGGTTTCTATGCTCTGTTGACAGCTTCCTGAATCTCTAGGAATAAGTCCATAAATTAAGCTGTCTCTTATTCTATCCTCCCCAGCAATGCCATAATAATACTTCTATTTCATTGAGTGGCTCTGATAATTATAAAATTCATTTTATTTCCTTTTAATAAGAAAGATGGCATATTATAAATAATTATCTTCATTCCTTTCCCCTACAAACTCAAATCAATATGTTTTATGTGGAAATTTTTTTCTTTAGTATATTTTATGGTTGTGTTTATAAATAAGACAGAATTTTAGAATTGTATTTATCACTATGATCCATATTTTTGTCTTTCTCTTCTGTGTAACTACTTGTTGCTGATAGAGCCTCACATTTTAGCAATGAATCCTTTTTAAATATTTTACACTCAGGTAATCTAAAAGGAGAGTAGATGTTTGGCTAGTCTGTTTTTGCCTTGGCTTTCCCATGAAACTTCTACTCTTTGTTGAAAGTCATTGGATATCTCTTATCTCTTTCCTAACTGATATTTTTCTATATTATAGTATGAAATATTTTTAACAGCCAACATATCTTTATGTGTGTCAGGATCTTCTTTGAGTGATCCTCTAAATACATAGCCCAAGCTGCTAAGTCAGATTATGTTTCCTTTGCCATGTGTAAATCCTCTATAAATGGCTCAATCAGTGACTAGAGCAAAGTGCTACCTGTCTGTCTGGAGTGGGATTTTTTCCAAGTTGACAGATGGCTCTGCTTCATCTGTCTGATCCCAAGACATTTCCTAGAAGAATCATAGCTGAATGTTCACAGATACAGTCAGAGTTTGGACTGTTAAGTAACCAGTGAGAATCTGCTTAGATTTATCTCTTTTAACTTATAAAAACAATAAAAAAAGGGATAAGAAGAGTCACATAAAGTTCTTCGATGAAAGAAACAGATGAGCCATGTGATAACTTGGTTACAAATACACAAATATATTATTGGAGAACAAAATACAAAGCTTAGGGTATGATTTTATTAAGTGCAAATATTTTTACACTTTTCCAGACCACTGGTTTAACTGACCTCTTTTCTAGGACAGGTTAGCAATAAAACATGGAAGGATGTAGTGGCATTTATCCTTTGGGATTTACGGTCTGCTTCTTGGAAAAATCCTTCTGCATTGTTTTTAGCCTCAGTTGTATTATCATCTCAACAGGAATCTCAGAATTATAGGGAATCAAAGATGCACATGATAGTCTCTTCAAAGAGCTGACAATATAGCTGGAGAGATAAGATGTTAAACAGAAAAAATGATAAAAACTAAGAATTCCTTAAAAGGAAACAATCATAGTGGGCAATGTCATATTCACGATAATATATGGATTTTCTGAGATAATCCCCACTTTATGGAAGTTTATTGTCTTCTCAAAGTGATATGTATAGAATTCAAAGTCTATGTCTTTGCAGTGCTTTCTATAAAAATCAGGGATAAAAATCTGAACATGTGACTGGCTTCTCCATTTTAGGGGTGGTTACCCACATCTGCACATGCAGAAAGCCATAGTTATGGATGAATGTTTTCAATGGAAATGATTTATAGAGAAGGTGAAATTTGAAACACATTTTTAAATGACAAAAATTAAAGGAGGAAGGGAAGAACCGGGGGCATTTGAGGGAGAACTATATAAGTGAAGGCACAGAGGTAGGAGATTTTGTCTTGAATGTAGAGGATGGTGGGAAGACTGGTCTGGAAGGAGCAAAGGTATGCAGGGGAGAAACAAGAAATAAAGTTGGAGGGCTGAAACTGTGTTAATCTTTGGAGGGCCTTCAAAACTGGGGTTTAATTTTATAAGATAAATATTACATTATCATTGCTATTCGGTGATCAAAGTATTTTTACCACGAGGAAAGTAAATTTCCTCATCTGCCAGAGGAAATGTGCATTATATGAATTCAGCTATATATGCTAGGAGCTAGCGTAACAGAGTAGACATAAGACAAAATTTTGAATTTCAGGATTTTAGTTTATCATGAGAAATTTACTTAGGCACTCCAAGTCTCAACTGTCTTTTCTGTGAAAAATGGGTTATGGTAACAATAGGACCTCCTTATGTTATAATGTTCAAATATAAGAATACATGTTAAAATACCTTATAAAGTGATAATATTTATTCTGCATTAGTTATTTACCTTTCAATTAAAAACGCTAAAAACCTAGGCATGGATTGATCAGAACCTGGACAGTGGAGGTGACATGCAGAACAAATGCTTGGATCTGAGTAAATTGTTTTTTGTTTTTTTGGTTTTTTTTTAAGTGGTATATAATTTCTAGTTCTTTCCAGTTCTTTTATGATTTTGCTCCATCAGAGCTCCCAGCTACACAGTAGCCCACTGCCCCATGGCTGTTGAAGCCCATCAGTCCAAAGCTATGTCACTCTCTTTAACTGCAGTTTGGAAGACATTATATGTAGTGGTAGGACTTGGAACGGAAGGGATAAGAGAGAGAAAAGCATCAAAATTAGCTCTTATTTAGAATTCCAGAAGAATAATGCTGCTATTGAAGAAAAAACATGTTATAGGACAGAGAAGCAATTTGTGTGGTGAAAATGAGGGAATTCAGGGCATCTGGGTGGCTCAGTTGGATAAGCGTCTGCCTTTGGCTTCAGTCATAATCTCGGGGTCCTGGGATTGAACCCCATACGGTCTCCCTGCTCAGCAAGCGGGAGTCTGCTTCTCCCTCTCCCTCTGCCCCCCACCCCCCGCTCATGCTTACTCTTGCTCAAAGAAATAAATAAAATCTTTTAAAAAAATGAGGGAGTTCAATTTTGAATAGGATGTGCTCCATTTTTACATATTGAGAATTAGTTGCTGGTGGGCCGTCTAAATGAAGATGATCCATAGTTCATTCCACACATTGCTTTACTGTGAAACAGAGTGGGCTGGCCCTGCGCAGATTTTGAAGGCAGAGGAGGTATAACAAATTGAAGACAAGAAGGGATGTGAGAATGGTAAAAACAGTAACAAAAAAAGAAATAGAATCTAAATTTTTTTTTTTTTAAAGATTTTATTTATTTATTTGACAGAGAGAGAGGGAACACAAGCAGGGGAGTGGGAGAGTGAGAAGCAGGCTTCCCGCGGAGCTGGGAGCCCGATGCGGGGCTCGATCCCAGAACCCTGAGATCACGACCCGAGCCGAAGGCAGTTGCTTAAGCGACTGAGCCACCCAGGCGCCCTGGAATCTAAATTTTTTTGAGAGGAAGTGACCAGTAGATTCAGGTAACTGAGAGTTCAAGAAAATTGAGGACTGAGTATATTCACTTAGAAATATTTTTAATTTGGTTGGGAAAAAAAATCCTAAAAGAACAGTTTCATTACAGGAGAGGATTAAGGATTTGAGACACAAAAAAGTCTGAGAAAAGCAGAATGGATACCACTAGAATGGATCAAAGTACAGAAAAACTGGCCCAGGAATCTGAGGAAAGAGGAAAATCTGTGTGGCAAGGAGAGGAGCTTCTTATTAAAGTGTGTGTGTGTCAGATATATTGTGAGGGGAGGGTACTAATATTTGAGGGTCTTAGGAAAAGCAAAGTTGTATACTTGATGGAGGGACTGGGAGAGAGAAAATGGATAAACGTAACGATTTCAGGAGTTCAGTGCCAAGGTGCATGGTATGAAGTCAAAAGCTGTGATTCTCAGCAGAGAGAGAGCCCTGTCCCCATGAAGTAAACATGTTAGTATCTCAGAAGCAGTTTTTTCCAGCTTCCCATAGCCCCTAGAGTTTCTATAATGTCCCTGAAAAAGGTGTGCATTCCAACAGAAAAACCATATAGTCTAAAAAAATACGAATGGGGAAAATGTGCCTAGGAAGCATATGGAGGCATAAAAAATAATCTATGAGATCAGGTTAATGCACAGACATCAACATGGAAATTTTAGTTACAGAAAGGCAATGATACAGCAAAGAGTTCTGAGATTAGAAAGACCTGGACTGAATTCTGGCTTTGCCAGGTGCAGAATATTCCAAAGTCCATTTATATCTTCAGCCCTAAAAGAGATATGATATTTGCCTTTATAGCAAGAGTTTTCTGAGTATCTAATATGACAATGCATGTCAAAATGCTGTACAAACTGTTAGCATTTCTATTATTGTGATTATTGTTATCTAGATGGTAGTAGATGAAAGATTTGAGTCAAATTTGAAGACTTTGGCATTTAAAAAGTAATTTATCTGAAAAAGACAATAATAGAAATGACAATTAAAATTAAAATGAAGAGATTTGGGGAAGACATAAGAATTATTGGTCAGAAAGTTCTTTTTGTGAGCAAGCAGCCAACTTACTTTCCCCACCACTGAGCAGAAACAAGAGAACTCATATTCACTTGAAGAGATTATGGCTTATAAATTTCAGGGAAGAGCCTAATCTGCATTAGAACATGCAACTAGAGATAAAAGGAGAGTCAAGAGATAATAATAGGTATGTATCCTTTTACATATATTACTATATTTGATGTATTAAAATGCAACGGGCTAATACTATTATTATCCCAATTTTACACATGAGGAGCCCAAGGGCAAAAATATTAAATAATGCTCCCAGTTTGTCACATAAATAGTATATGTTAGTTGCCTAATTCAGTCTAACTTTCTTAGGGGAAAGAAAAAGCCTGTGTTCTTTCCAATAAGTCTCCTTTGGAGACTTAACTTTTAGCTTAAAATTGGGTTTACATGAATTTCACTCTTTTGTTAACTGAGCTAAATGGCTGCTTTTTGGTGGGATGGATGAAAGTTCACAGGAGCCCTTTCTCTTAGAGGGGACAAGTACCCTTCCCTTATTTCTTTCATTTGAGACAATGTATGAAGCAACAGTTGCAGTCAACTGAAATGTTACTAGAATTTGAAAACTTGACATTTATGCTTCTTTTTCTTTTTCTTTGTTTCTTTGTTTCTTCCTTTGCTTCTTTGTTTCCTTCCTTCCTTCCTTCCTTCCTTCCTTCCTTCCTTCCTTCCTTC